>NW_008607835.1:0-15078 GCF_000691845.1 Merops nubicus
CACACCTCACCCACCCCGTTTAGGGACCACGTGGGCTGGAGAGGAAAGGCTGCCAGTGTCTGAATCCTGCATAAAGAAAGCTATGCTTGTATTTTTTTTGTGTGATCTTTCATTCACACAAAGGCTTTTTACAAAAGCAGACTCAAATATACTAAATATTTGTCCCACAGCTTTTGTAATGTTGAATTTGGAGTAAATCAGGATAGAATTCATTCTTATTTCTTCTTGCAGCCCATTCCACCAGCCATATCTACGTTACAGCAGGTAAGTCGTTGCTCAGATGTAAGGGAACAAGCAAAGGTCACAAGAATAAACTGCTGAGAAGCACAAAGCAAGGAGGGGTCGTGAGATGTGCTGGAACCCAGCTATGCTTCACACGTGAGAGGGTTAGGGAGGCAGGAAGACAGGAAGGACAGTCATAGGCTCCTCGCTTGGATGTCTCAGGTATTATTACACATCAGACAAAGTGCTTGGTTATGACATTGCCATGAAAAGCCTGCCCTTGGTTGAGATTTATTAATGCTGTAAAGAGTAACAGAGTGCTGCTTGCAAGCCCAGGGCCACCAAGCTCAAGTTCCAGCCACCTTGGGTACCACAGGCTTTACAATGCCAGGCAGAGGAACATGAGGCAGGGAGAGCTGGCTCAGCAGGGGCTTTTCCTCAGCAAAGCTTTGGAGGCATCCCACCACTGCTGCTGGGTAAACTGGTAGGTGTCTTAATGGAAACCCAGCAGGCATGCCACAGCTACTGCTGCAAAAATAAACAGTCATTAAAGTCAATTAATTAGAAGACCAGGATGTCTGGCCTATCATCACCTTATTCTACAGGCATGTTTTAGGTTAATCCTAGCAGGGAGGCTTAGTTAGATTTGGGATGAGTTTCACCCACCAGCCAGCTCTGAATTAACAGATCCAAACTGCCACTTGCTAGGAGTTAAATGTTTTGGTCCAAGTGAGTGAGCAAATTTTGCTATTCCTGCCATAGCACCTCTTCAAACCTGACCACAGAGGTGTTGGCACCAGTACAGACACTGGAACTCAACTAACTTGTTTGGCAAAAACTGCAAGTTGTTAAGGGGTGTTTTGATTTTTATCAAGGAAACTCTGCAATACTCAAGGTACAAGTCCAGTCCTCTCACACATGGGTAATTTTAAAGTAATTTAGCATATTACTCCCCCTGTTATTAAACATATATACATATTTAAATCTCAATTTTTGGCTGGGACCTTTTAAAGCTTTCCTTTCTTTCATCTAGGTCAAATCAGACTAGTGAAAACCCAGAGAGAAACGTGAACACATGAGCTATGGTTAGAAACAAAATCACTGTGAGTGCAATCACATGAAACCAAGAAGATCCCATCACTGCAGCCAGGAATTCTGAAATTTGGTGCAACTTCACAAACATAAGTGAGATGAAGTCTTGAAATCATTTAAGCACCCAAACAGTACAGTGTTAGTCAAAGCAGTTCAATTTTCAGTTGCATCCTGTAGTATCTGTGCTTCACTCAGTACTTACAGATCTGCAGCTCTCCTCTTATGTGGTTCAACAAGCCACTGAGCAGCCCCAAGCCCCACAAGCTGCCAGGGCAGACGGGAACTGGCCCGGGGCACCCCCCCCCCCCAGCCACCCACGGCCCCCCCCCCCAGGTCCCACTTCCACAGCTTGCTGCACTCACCCCAATTACAGAGCTCACATCAAATAAAAGAGGTGTTTTTTTAAATAGGTTTCACTTCAGGATCAAGGCAGTCAAAGTACAGTTTTGAAGAGCATATTCTAGCCTGTCACCCCTGGAAGTTTGCCTTGTTTCCACCTCTAAAGAGGTGTTTTTTTAAATAGCTTTCACTTCAGGATCAAGGCAGCCAAAGCAGAGTTTTGAAGAACATATTCTAGCCTGTCACCTCTGGAAGTTTGCCTTGTTTCCACCTCTCCTGCTCAGGTATTGCCTTGCCCCCACGCCCTGCCTCGGGGAGGAAGAAGAGCAGCGACCACCCCATACCCCAAAACCACGCTCCATACCTGCAGAGCCAGGCAGATGTCACCACCACCTGAGGCCTGGGGATGCTCCCACTCCTGGTCACCCCAGAGCCACACGTGCCACGCTTGGCCATGTCCAGATGCAGAGGCCAGCATCGGTCAGTCCACCCCTGGCCCTCCACTGCCCAGTTCAGGAGCAGGTGCTGAGCCTCACGGCCGAGCACAGAACCGTGGGATGATCAAGAGCTGCTCCTCGTCACCCCTGAGGTGCCAAGTGGGTGGCCAGGAGCATCCTCTCCTCCCTCCCTGAGTCCACCCACCCAGGTGGAGCCAGCAGAAGTGACATAGCTTCCACCCGCCCAGGTGGAGCCAGCAGAAGTGACGTAGCTCCGGCGGTGCCCGAGGCTGGGCCCCCCATGCCCGGGACGTGGGCTGGAGGACACAGCCCACAGCCAGCATCCAGCACTCCCAGTAAGCAGAAACCAGCACGGAGTCATTTCCCAGCCTGGGCTGAAGCTAAACATTAACTCTAACCTCAGCAGTGTGAAAAAGTAACTCCCAAAAGCAGCCCTGGGAAGGAGTCCTCAAACAGCGCATTTGCCCCTCAAAAAAATTGTACTTCTCTGAAAAGAAGATGAAGAAAAGCACAAAATTTCTCCCTGGGGACTCACAGTAGGAAAAGCAAGGGCCTGGTGGAAAAGCAGAGTCAGTGTTCCCTGCCATGGCTGAGCAGGGAGTAAATCCCAGCTGGATGCAGAGCGCTGGTGTGGAAAGGGCAGCGCCAGCCCCCAGCACCCAGAGTGTACTTGGCCAGATCCAGATCCTCCTTTAAAACCTCTTCAACAAGCACCACAAACGAGCAAAGGGTTAAAGCATTAAATCACATTCCCTGGAGCCATCCTAACAGGTTTTGCTCCTCCTTGTGATTCTCTCCACCAAATGTCCTGTCACAGTGTGAATTCCCTTTCCTCCAAGGTTACTCCTCGTAGCACAGGGAGCACATTCCATCTGGGACACTTCCAGCTCCCCACATCAAGTACACAAACATATCCATGGGAATTCCAACCCCTCCTTTTCTCCTTACTCCCCATTCTTGCAAAATTGTATTCCTCCCCCCAAAATTTCAGGCACTGTGAAGCAAACTGAGAGGACAGCACTCCAGCAAGCAGGAACCACCCTGCTGATGGTGGCTCCTTCTCCAGGTAACCGACCCTACCCATGGGCAAGCTCTCAGGGATGGGGCACCCACAACTTCCCTGGGCAACCTGTGCCAGGGTCTCACCATCCTCACAGTGAGGAACTTCTTCCTAATCCCCAATTCTAAAAATTCATCCACTAACCAAGACTTTAGCCACATGAAAAAAGCAACTCAAACCAATTCTGATGCTTTGGGTCAGGCACACAGCCAACGGCTGCTGCAAAGCTACATCAGTCAGAGGTGTAGCACCAAACTGCCCAGGGCTTGAGACGTGGGGAGGGAGAGGAAAGATGGACAACAGCAAAACCATCTGAGAGGAGATGTGGCTGCTCAAAGCCTCAGTGTTTGTACAAACTCAGGAAAGTGGTGCTCCTCCCCAGGGAGCATCCAGCCTTTCCAAACAGCTTCCCACCCAACGCACCTTCCCCTGAAACACAGGGTTGGCTTTCAGGCTCTTCCTTCTCCCCTGCACAAAAGCTCATCTAAGCTACTGACAGTAGATAGGCACAACAGCCCACACTTTTATCCCTCAGCTATGTTCCTCCTCAGTACATCATCTAATAACTTCAGCCAGCAGTTTGAACATTCTGAGCAGCAGATTTTCAGACACTCCCACGACTGAGCTTCATCATGGCAGGTTGCTAACACAGCAGTTGTGATTCTGGTGGACTTGTTGCACAACTGAGGAGAATTTCAAGTATCCAGAAGGAAAACAGAATTCTTAACAGTCCATTCAGCTTTGATTACTCACACAAAGCAGTACACAAGCATTACTGAAAGTTTCAGATCTCTGTGGATAATAACAGCTGCACTATGATCTACAGCCTTCCACACACTCACTGCTGTCTGGATTTCAGTTATTCATGGCACTTCAGAGGCATAACCAGCAAGTTTGTTTCCTAGCTTGTGAGAAAAGAGGTGGAGGAAGAGGACACAAGGCCAGCCGAGTCTGCATTTTCAGACAGAATGAATCAGGGTCAATATTCCAGCTCTAGTTTCCAGCTCTCCAGCATGCTTCATGTTCCAGGACAGCCTTTCTGGCGTCATGAGAGACGAGCCAAGCTCACTAGGATGGGATCATCTGCATCACAGGAGCTGAATCTTACTCAAATATGGAGACAAAGAGACATAGCAATGCTCTCAGCAGCCAATTAGTTTAAATGAATCACTGGTCCAGACCCAGTGCTGTTATCATCACAGCATCAGTGCACGAGTTGGTTCTGAAGGTATCTACACGTCCTGCCAAACTGACATGACGTGGCTCGCTCAGGAAACCTGTTTTTTTTCAGGACCAAAAAGGAGGAGGGAAAACATCCAACGTGCTTTTGGATAATTGGAAATTACAGCTGGGCAAAGCACGTGCAGCCTGGAGACCTAAACACTAGAGGAATCCTCTGCCAGACAGCAGGGACCCCAGCAGCCTGGGAGACCTGCCCCTGACCACAGCCTGACAGAGCTCAGCACCAGGTCGGCTGGAACCCAACGCTCACGAGCTGCACCACAAGATCTTGTGGCAGCATGACATTTCTCAAGCATCCCCAGAGTAATTTGTTACCATGCTGGTGAAAGACACTGCAGTGTGAGTAGAGTGGAAAAAGCTGAACGTAGCTCAACTCCACAACACACAATTCCTTTTTTTTTTCCTGGTACATTTATTTTCACAGGCTACGTAATATTAGGAAAGGCTGAAAATAATTTATCCCTCCTCCACCCCATCACACATGAAGAAAATCCTCAAGCAGTGTTACCCAGCTGTCACGTGGGCCTGTTAAGATGAAGAGATTACTCCAGTGTCTGGAGCCAAGGAGGTGGTGAGATCACCCAAGCCCCAGCTCGTTCCCAGGCTGTGGCCCAGGGCGAAGCACCGCGCTGGAGTCACGCCTGGTATGAGGCACCAGCTCCTGCAGCACCAGCTCCTGCAGCACCAGCTCCTCTGCTCTGCCCCGAGCTGGGACACACAAGGAGCAGCTCTCAGCTCAACAGCTCTCAAGCAACAGCCACAGCAATGCTCAGACCCTGCAAAGCACTTCCCCTCTTGATGGAACTTTGTGAGATGAGAGCTCCTTTGTCGTCCTACAGGAGACATCCAGGAGTGCCCATGGGAGCTGGAAAGTGGAACTGGAAAGCATCACCTTCCCAACTGCCCAGCACCACCCCACTGACCCTCCCTGCTGTAGCCACACTGGGGGTGGCTCAGACCCAACCATGAGCAGTCAGACCCTCCTCAGTGTAAACCCCAACCTGCCTGCAGCCACAGGCTGTATCAGAGCACAATCTGCTTCACTGCACCCAGGAGTTGTGACAGACAGAGGATGAATTCACCACTTCAGGGGGTGGACAAACAGCAAGAAGAGATGCTTTCTAAACTGAGACTGTTTGCCTGCAGATGGCCACTAATCTCATGTTGAATTAAAAAAAGAGACTAGCATTGGGCAAAGGAGGGAGCCCTGGTGTCTAGTGGGTGTGATGCTGCAGGGGAGCAGGACTAGGTGGCTGGCAGTCAAAGCCAGAGTCACTCCATCATGGTACCATCAGATCTGAGCAGGGATCTCCACCAGACACAGGCCAGTTGGGGACCTGACTCCTCCAGCTGCCCGTCCTCCTTGACAATGTCATGGCTTGGGAGGATGAAGGAGGAGGGGGAATAAATATAATGCACTCTTTCAACACAGATGTATAGTTGCTTAAACCTAATTATTACTGTAACTGTAATTTAAACCACCCAAACCATTTCCACTGCTGAAGGAAGAGCTCTAACAATGGGAGGAAGTGCTAAGACACAGCAGCTATTCTTAATGCACAAAAACATTTATTCTGATGAACAACCAAGACTTACTAATTTAAATTGAATATGTTTCTGCCTCCTGGACATTTTCAGACTGTATAAAATTAGAAGGCCTAGTGGGTTTCTGAGGATGACCTTGTTTAGCTCCCTGTTCACACACGTGCCTGACATCTGCTGGGTGCTGTGCCTTGCACAAACCAGACCTCTCTCACTGGACACTCAGGGCAGAAAGAAGTGACAGGCACCAGAGGAATAACCAGCAAGCTGCTTGTTCACTTCCTTCACACACAAGGACCTATTATCACTGCACCCAGCTGACCAAGTGCTACACATCACTGCTGAGCTGTGGCAGAATGGGACAAGGGATCAGCAGCCAGGTCCCTCAGGCTGCAGTGAGTAACCTCCACCTCATGCCAGCCCACCAGCTGAGCTGACACAGGACTGGAATCCACTCTGCAGAGCTCACCCCCAGCACCACCTTCTTCAGAGCATGCTTTGTACCTCCCTCTTTCATTTCCATATAAAAAAAGAACCTGCCAAAGCTCACGTTCCCAAGCTCACATCCCAGCCCACTGCACAAACCTCAGTGGGATTTTTTTGTTCCCTTCTGGGAAACAGATGGGGCAACAGAGCTACAAATGTCAGAAAAGGACCATCAGAATCATAGAATCATAGAATCATAGAATCATAGAATCATAGAATCATAGAATCATAGAATCATAGAATCATAGAATCATAGAATCATAGAATCATAGAATCATAGAATCATAGAATCATAGAATCATAGAATCATAGAATCATAGAATCATAGAATCATAGAATCATAGAATTCATAGGGGTGGGAAGGGACCTAGAAAGATCATCTAGTCCACCCCCCCTGCCAGAGCAGGATCTCACTCTGGGGCCCCAGTTCTCAGGCCAAAGCTGTGAGAGATGAGGCTGTCATCTTGTTTGTTTCCTGCACCACCACCAGAAGCAGCAGGATGGGCTCCACAGGCTGAACTCCCCGTGAGTCAGGGCATCCCACAGGAGTTACTGCCCAAGGAATGCCAAGCATCCACTCCTGAGAGAAGAGAAGGCAGGCAGATGGCACAGCCCCATGATCAGTGAGGAGCAAATGGTTCAGAGATACCAAGGTTATGAGACTGCTAAACAACAGCTACTGATAGACTGACTCAGATAAGCTGGAGCTTTAGCAACCAGGGTAAGACAAGGGGAGGAGAAAAGAAGAAGAGACCCAAATATAGTCACACCACTAAAACTATTTGTTAAAAGTGAAACACCTAAAGGCCAGAGTGTGGACTAAGTGTAAATGCAGTTTTCAAAGCCATGTCCCATTTGGCATTTTTGGTGTGGATTTTAGTTTCTCATCATTTAAAAAATTCCCCCAGAAGGATTGTGAGAGTAGCTGAAGCTACTTCAGAGATGAGGCTGGGACCCTCTCTGTGTTATTGAACCTCCTCTTGTTGAATCATTACAGTAAAAACTAAATCCACTTATCTAAATACTTCAAATTCAAAATCCAGAGAAAAATACTTACCAAACAGGTCCCCACACACATGGATATAGGGCATTTAACTGGGAATCCAATGCCAGTGTGCTCATTAGTGGGTAGGACACCCCTCAGCCTCTGAGCAGGGGCACAGAATGATCCCCCCCCTCAAAGAGAGCAGCATTTTTACAGATCCCTATTACTCAGTCATTTATTTCCAAAATAAAAAGAAAATTTAATACAGCCTACCAGCAGAAGTTTTTTACTTAGGAGCCAGGCCATAGTAAGTGCCAATTATTCCACTCATAAGCAGTGGCTGTGCTTGTCCTCAGAAGTGCCAGTATTTATCCTAACAGGCTCCTGTTCTACTTGTCACCTCTTCAGCAGTAACGGGTCCATCAGGGGGAATCCAAACTTCTCTGTGTGTGCAGGGAGACTACAAGTGGCCCATAATTTATATTTATGCTCATTCTCCTCATCTGTCCTCTAGAAGAGAGCTGGGACAGAAACACAACGGGGCTGTTGCTTTCAAGGCTCACAAGATTAAAGAAAACCAAAAGTCAGCTGTCAGTGACACCCTGGGCTGAAGTCACCAGGCAGGGCTTGTCTGCACTAGTTCCATCTATAAACGATGCAACAGCTGGAAAAAAAGCTGCTTGAGATGCTAAATTCAATTGCACAACCCATCCCTCAGCTCTTACAGAGCTATTAGTAGTCAAGAGTTTGTTACCTCATTAGGAGAGGGCTTGATTTTCCAAAGTATTCATGACAAAGTTTAATTACATGAGTCTTTATGAAAACCAGGATGGGAAGACTGCAGGCATGACCTAGGGCTTAGGGGCCAAGGAAGGAATGGAAGAGCTTGCTGCAGACATCTCCAAGCAGCTTTGCAGTGCAGGATTTAAAGGAAGAAGAACACAGGGCAGGTGAGGTCAGTGGTGCACGATCATCTCAAAGGTCAGTCAGAGACTGGAGCAGTCTATAAACCCCCACATGCTGTTTGCTTTTGTACAAAACCCCACTGCTCTGCCTGCTAGGCCAGAGAGCAGACAGATGAACTCTCAGGTAGCAATGTCAGGGGATGTTGCAAGGCAGTTTTCCCTTCTGCAGCTCACACCCTGTGTGTAAGTTCAGAGGAACTCAGTGCTCCTGCAAAGGCAAAAAGACACCAATGCACAGACTGTCCACTGAGGAAGCTCAGTGATCCCACGAGCTGAAGAAACAAACTCAGTTCAGACACAGAGGTGACCTGGAAGCTATAAGGTTTTCACATCTAAAGACAAATTATCAAGCAGATGATCTATAGCAACTGTGTTTCACCTCGCAGCTCTGGTAAGCTTGAGGAGCCCTTATCCCCAAACTGACACTCAGGACTGTACTTGAGCCAGGCTGGTCTAAGCAACCAAACTTCTGTACACTGGACATCTTCTGACACAGGAATCACTCAGCCATGGCTGCTGACTTGACTCCTGCTCAGGTTCTGGCCTGACACACAGCTCATGCTGAGGCAGCTCAGCCTGACGTATGACCAGCACCACTGGGCTAAAAGCAAGAGCTACACATGCACCAGATACAAAGGGGAGGAGGAAATAAGACCTGCTGTCCTTGCAGCCCTGCAAAGGCAGCTGTTGGGCAGTTTTTTGGAAGCCTGAGACTCTTCAGAATGAACAGGAAGGGTAGAAACCAAAGTTCCATGATGGAAGGTGTAAGTACATCACCTTTCCCAAACAGCCTTTAAGCTGACCCATCAGCATCTGAGCTCCCAGGCTCTCCACTGTGGTGCTGGGAGACCTGCACCATGCTGCTGGAGGAAGGATGAGCATCCCCAAAGGCAGCTGTTGGGCAGTTTCTTGGAAGTCTGAGACTCTTCAGAATGAACTGGAACAATGCACAGGAAGGGTAGAAACCAAACTTCCACGATGGAAGGTGTAAGTACATCACCTTTCCCAAACAGCCTTTAAGCTGACCCATCAGCATCTGAGCTCCCAGGCTCTCCACTGTGGTGCTGGGAGACCTGCACCATGCTGCTGGAGGAAGGATGAGCATCCCCATCATCACCTGGGAAACTGGCTTCTCATAAGCCTGTGACTGAGTGAATTAAGTAATCCATTACAGATTGAACAAGTTACACCAGCCCATTGAAAGGGACTGAGCCCTTGTTTGATTTTACCTAACGAGCTCATGTAATAAAGTTGGATTCACAGGCTACATCCCCCCATAACTTTGGGAGGTCCAAATGAACCATGGCACTTGACTCAGTACTATGGTCAGAAAAAACTCTCTGGTAGGGTTAAACAGTGTTTCTAGATCCTCAGCCAGCAACCCAGCAGCAGCAACTTGACCTTTACAAAGCCTAGTTTTTCTTTGCCATCTGCTTTGCTGACACTGCAATGAGGTAATGCTAATCCACGACAAAAATTGCACTGACCTCACTAGCAGAGCTCACAGGAGATCCTTAAAGCAGCATTTCCTTGGTCCTACTTACAGATTTGCCCCCTGGTTTGGTTTTCTTCCAGCTAGCCCATTGCTGCAGCTAGAAGAAGTTCCACCCAAAGCGTTCTCCAAAAAGCTTTTCCCACAACGTACACTGGTCCATTAATTATTTAATAAAGCCTTGAATTCTTCCAACAACTGTCCTGGCAGCTCTGTGCTGGCTCCAAACTCCTCCTGGCCTGAAAACATCCAGCAGCTTCACGCCTGCCCTGCCCTGGCCAGGAGAGCGTAGGAAGCACCGAGTGAATGAACTCAAACTCCTGGACGGGGGGTATGGGTGGAAGGACTGCTCCCAGGAGGCAGCCTTCCTCCTCCAGTAGTTTACCTATTTTTACCCTTATGCACAAGCTGGAGGGAGTCCAGGACTCTGGACTCTGGAGCAGGGGTATCAGATCAGCTGCAGGGATGTCCACATCCAGCCTCACGCCCGCCTTCCGCTGCGAGGCATGCCAGGATTTCCTTCCACTGTGTTGGCTCT
This sequence comes from Merops nubicus, assembly GCF_000691845.1. Classification (NCBI taxonomy): domain Eukaryota; kingdom Metazoa; phylum Chordata; class Aves; order Coraciiformes; family Meropidae; genus Merops; species Merops nubicus. Next base: position 10,422 of record NW_008607835.1, read on the forward strand.
GCTCTTTTCAAACATAACATTGTCTGAGCTTTACCTTGACTGAGAAAAACAACTTTCATCAGCAAAGCTGTCCTCGTTGCCTAAAGAGGATATCCTTCCAGTTCCATTCTGTGCTGGCCACCTGCTAGAGAGCTTGTGAGAGTTACAGGCTCCTGTGCACTCCAGAGCTTCCACACACCCTCCAGGCAAGACATGCTGCTTTATTCCCAGTGCTGGCCACTGGTTAGGGCTGTCTGATCTAGGAGAAATTGTGTCCACAGAGACACTGAGAAGTCAGAATTTCCAGGACTTCAATTTGGCAGCAGTGGAAAAGTTTTGAGAGCAACTGAATGGCCACCACCAGCAGCAAGACAGCCTCGTGCACAAGCTTCAGAGCCACCACACGGAAATCAGTGCTACAAAACAGCCCTCCAGACACCCCAGCAGCCTAAAACACAGCCCTCCTTGTCTCCTGTGTTCTCCACACCCACCACAGGCTGAGCCCAGCAAAGGTTCACCAAGATTAAGATTAAGGAAAAACCCATCTGTAAAGGCAGCTCTGCCAGGAAACAGGCACTCCACCGACCTCAGCAAAGACTGCAGAGCCAAGGGAGTGAAGAGCACTCTGCATTTGTCACACACCACCAGCACATGTCGGTGCCAACCTCCCTCCTCGATGGAGCCTTCTGTAAAAAGGCAAAACAGGACACAGGGTTCAGTACATCAGTGGCACAAAGTGGACAAACAGGAATTCCCATACTAGAGGCACGCCTGGGGCTCAGCCAAGCTCTGCACCGAGTCACCGAGGTCCCAACCACACGCTGCACTCCGTGTCATTCCCTGTGCTCAGGCTCCACCACATGATGGGACTGTGGATGTTCAGAGACACCTCACAGACCACAAGGCACAACATTCCACTCAAGCAGCCAGGGACACCACAAATCTTCATATTCTGTAAAACCAGAACAACTCGGGAACGTGCCAGACATTGTGCAAGAAGATTTGAGGGTCCTGAAACTTCTCCCTCTAAAACTGTTAAAAGGCACAGAAAGACAGACCAGAATATTGTTTATTTTAAAAGCCCCCCTCAGTGGGGGTTGCCCTATTATTTTGCTGCATGACAATCAAGTTCCCTTCATCCACAGCTGGCACAGAGGATTGAGTGAGAAATGCCCATTTTTACAGGAGACCCAGGTTTTGCAGAGAGCTCCACGGCCCAAGGGCTGATGGAATAAACCATGCAGATGGAAACAATTATTTAGGAGGGGAAGGACTCCTGCATGCATGGAGCAACATCTCACTAAAACTGAAGCCTCCCACCGACACATTCCAGGCTCTTGGAGTAATCTGCTTTGGGGAATACACTTTAAGCTACATCAGCTTTTGTGTTTCTTTCTCCACATTTCTTTGCAATCACAAAACACACTCCCCTGCAAACTGACCCAACGGCCTTACCAAACAGCAACAAATACCAGAAAGCATCATAAACATCTGAATTTAAAACCTATTTGGAGACCTAACTTTTCAAGCACCAAGTTCTGATTTCAGACCAGCTTTTCTCTCTGCAGCACACCTGGAAGGACTCACCCACACGATAACAATGCTGCAGTGAAGGACTTCAGCCTAAAGTCTGGGCCATAAAATAATGAATTAATCATATAGGTCATATTTGACATGTAAAATATCAAATGGAAGTGCCTTATGGAGCTTGAAATCACTTTTCTTGGAAAGGAATAGGATTACAGAAAGTCATAGCACCAACTGATTAGAAATATCTAATTAAGGGTAGTCCTTCCAAGCCAGCTGCATAAAGAATGTTTTTATATAATATGTGGCAGGAGAAAATAACTCCAGCAGGTTTCAATTAAGACTCAGTGCCATATGGATTTTACATCCACAGCAGGAAGGCTCAAACACCATGTCACAACTAAGACATTTTTATGTCTCCAACTGCAAGCAGTTCAACTGCTCAGAATAGAAGCATATGGGCCATAACATCCCTAATTAAGCAAACATTTTGCTGAACTGAGAGCCTAAAGGACAAATGGAGCTAGAATATACTGTCTTCTTGGTCATGCATTGTAGCTTCAAACTTTTAAAGCATAAAAAGAGCTAAGAGTGTTTAACACAGAGCCCTTAGTTCCCTCCACAGCCAGCCAGAGCAGCAGAACAAGTCACCCTGTGGTTTTCAACAAGACACTGAAGAATTGGGGGATCCTTTGCCCTGCACAGCTCCTGCAGCACTTTACATGCACTACCACAAGCACATGTGAAGGCTCCAGGAGTCTCCTCCTCATCCAACCTCCTGCTTAAAGCACAATCCAAACAGAAGCCAGAGCACAATGCTGAAGGCTTTGGCCAGTTGGGTTTTGTCAAGGACTGAGGTGCCACAACCCCTCTGGGCCCCCATTTCAACACTGCCTTCTACTCACAGGGAGTGATATTTCCTTAAGGCAAGCTGGACCCTCACCCATTTCAACTTGCAAAGCTTTGACAAGTGACACAATTCTCCATCCAACTAAATAAAGTCACTACAAACAGGAAAACATTTATGGGTTCTTCCTTTCAGCATTAAAAACATCACCAAAAACATGCCCCAACTAAACCAAGAGCTGTGCTGCTGCCTTTGCATCTCTTGGGGCACAAGGGACTATGAGCCAAATCTTCAGCATTATTTTTTCTCTGTGCAGCTGGACCCAAGAGCCCCAATTCCTCTTGACTCAAACCAGACATCAGCCAAGTTAAATCATCCCATGACTCCTCCAGGAGAAGGATGTAAACAGCCACAGCTCACCCAGCTGTTACCAAGAGAGGCCCCGTCGACAAGTTCGGGACCCCAACATGCTGCAAGACCTTATCCCAAACACATTTATCACTGAAATCCATCTAAAAACATGAGGTCACTTGAGTTTACACTAGAGTTCGGGTCTTTGACCAAGTTTGTCCAGAGTTCTGAGCTCAGAGGAGAAGCCAATATCCACATTTTTCAACATACAGTGCTTCCCAATGGAGTCTTAAAGTTTAACACACCCCACCCCTGTATCATGCCTGCAAAGTAAATGCTTTACAAAGAAAAAGAGGGAAAGAAGAGAGATGAAGTGATGTGCAAAAGGTCATAAAACACCTACAGCACAGATTAGTACACAGAAATGCAGGCTTCCATCACTCAGAGCTTAACCTTAGCCATAAAAAAACCCCACTCCCACTAAGGCTGGGCTTCAAAGTGCTCCATGCAGGTTTTGGTATGAAATTTATACAGCTAAAAAAGCTCAGTACTTGCTACAATGCCAGGATGGAGGCTGCTGGGTGCCTGAGAGAAATGACACCCTGCCCCCAGGTGAACGAGAGACCTTCCAGATGAATTAAATCCAAACCTACAGCAAAGCCTTCATTAAAAAAAGCAATTAAATCATCACCTACTTCAAATCACTGCCAACAGTTGCACTGGCTGGAGCTTTACTGCAGCATCCAAATCAGCCAGCTCCAACTCTCCTGCTGATGCCCAGAAAGCAGCTTTTGCACACAACAGGAAAGGGAAATTAAGGCAGAGAGATTTCAGTGATCAGTTCAAGGGCTTGCAGACCACAAGGCAGCGAGAGGTCGTGCTCCACTCACACTGGGACCTCCAGACACTCAGCAGACAGGCACCAGGGCAGGAGCTACAAGGGAGAGTCAGAGAAAAGACCTGTTTGCACAGAAGTGGACACCAGCACAAAATCCACAGGGTTCAAACCAAGCCTGTAGGTCTGGGGCCATTCTCCAGGTCACGTTCACACATCCCCAACCTCCTGTAAGAGGCACAGACCCACAGCAGAGCCCAGCTGGCCTTTCCAAACTGCTAGTCAAATCCACACACAAAAGTTTTATTCTTAACAGCCCAATATTTAGCCGTGCATTATTTCTCATAGCTCAGAGAGAGGCAAGCCAGGTAGAAACCACCGCAGCCAACAGCATAGCTGTGGGACTGGGGAGCTCCACAGGAACCAGCCAGCCTCAAAGTAGGTTTCTCCAGCAGGTTTTGCATGCTGGCACCAACCTCCCCACTATTAGAGGGCCACTGCAAGCGACAGCCAGCCCAGCCACACTACACCTATCCCCACTCTATTTACACAGCCTAAAAACTACCCCGAGCATATATTTTGGCATCACCAGGCGTTCAAACTGCACGGGGCAGGACAAGCAGCAGCAATGTTCTGATAGACCTTCACCTACTCACCTCGGCTCATCCAGCTCTTGGCAGCACTGATCCCACTAAAATGTTTCTCACTTGAATTGTGGTGTTTTGGGAACCACCTCAAGAGAAGGAGGTTTCTGAATGGACTGACACTAACAGAGTCAAACGTTCAAAAGCCAAGAGAAGTGAAATCCCCCAGGGACAAGAGGCACCCCCAGCAGTTCAGCTGCAGGGCTCAGTCCTCTCTACCAACGCGGGGTTTAAGTGCACAGAGACTAAACAGAAAAGAGAAAAACCTTAAAACTACAAAGAAAAAAAAATGTTCTCGCTGGCTGAGGGCACACAGCTTGGAGATAGCAGCAGGGGGGCTGTAGCTGAAACAATAACCCCGCTCCCCGACCGGGTAGGCGAAGCCAAATTCTGCAGGAAAAGGCAATTTTGTAGGAGAAAGAGCAATTTACAGCGAATCCTGTTAGAGCTTCCAAAGCACCAGGAAACCCCCCA
>NW_008607836.1:0-79192 GCF_000691845.1 Merops nubicus
GAACCAGGACAGGGAACAGAGGCAACTCTATGCGGGCTGATTTGAGGAGAACTGGGTGCTCTTGCAGCTCTTCCCCTCTTCTAACACTAAGGGTCTTTCATGGTCTTGGTGGCTATGATTCAGCAGAAGAAGTGGTTGTGTTTGTGACACATGGCCCACTGGTATTGCCAGATCCACCTCACTCCAGGGACAGTTGTTACCAATATATATGTCTCCACCTGTGTTGTCGCCAACACTCGGACCTGGGATCGCGGCTACCCAGCCTCTGCCGTTGAGGGCCATTGAGACACAGACTCCAATGTGGAGGATGCTGCAAATGGCGTTTATTGCATCATTGCAATTGCTTATATATGATAAGCCACGCCCACAATGCCCCTCCTTGGCTGCCTGAGCTTTCCATTACATCGCCAGATCTTCCGAACGCCGATCCCTGCCTAGGGCGGGCTTTGCTTATTACAACACACCTGGACTCAAGATTCTGGACTGACCTTCTCATTCCTGGATACCTTTTAATTTAAGTTGCTTTTTCTACCATCCATATTTACACTGGAAGCTCAATCAGGTTGTGGGACAGCTTCCTCTGCTCAGGGTGCTCTCTGGCCTCTTCCCAGCAGGAAAGAAGCTGTATTTCCCAATCCAGTCTGCAAGACAAGGTCATCACACCTGATCATTCCTGTTGTATGTTTAAGCTCATAAGACAAATATTCTTTTGTATTTCTGGATATTCTCACATGGCCATCACTACACACCCACCAGAACTCTTCACCTTGTGGGATAAATGTACAGGCCAGGGCCCAGTGAATATTAGCTTTTACCCTTAACATTGCTTCCTCAGCACTGTGGAGGCCTGTCCCATATGGTTATTATAAGCTCAAGCAAGGTGTTACCGTGGAGTTACAGTAGTCTTTGACGCTCATTTGGAGATTCTTGGATGCCTTCACATGTCATACTCACTGGTTTAATTCCATTATCTCCCAACAAAGTTCTGTCAACTGCCCTCTTTCCTGAGGGAGGCAACAGTCCAATCTTCAAATGGCCAGAAGCAATAATGGTCAGGTACAAGACCCACAGAAGGGAATTTCTGTCCTGTGCACAAAGGAAGCAGGAACAATGAAGAGAGGAGACAGACCTGAGGGCCTTCTCAAAGCTACTAAATGAAAGGTGCCAAGGTCTGAAGGGGAAAGACACTTCATTGCAAAAAGGAGTATGAATGAATTGAGACTTAACATCCAAACTAGATATGACACAGATTTTTCTTTTCCTCCTTGGAGAACAAGAAGCCATGCAGAGCATACATATAGACTTGTCCTTTTTGAGATAGCTAAGATTACTTAGAGTTCTTTTATATAGAAACCAGTTCCTCTCTGGGGCCCCAGACAGCATATGCCAAGAAAGATGGGAAACATAAAAACAGGCTACCTCCTGGCTTGGCTTATTAGAAAATCAATCATTCCGATGTGAATGGGATCTATTAGAATTAGTTCATGCTAGTAGAAGGGAATGCAAGCTCTCCTCCTGCCTTCACAGCCATTTTCTTCATCTATCTCTTAATTAACTTTTCAGAACACATCGAGAACAGAAAACAACTCATTTTTCCCTCCCACTTCAGAAACTAATTTTGAAGCTTAGTGAAACTAAACTAAAATTTAATATTGCCCAGCAGAGACTCAAGATTAGTTTAGCAGTCTACAGTAAGTGAGGAAGAGTAAGGCAGTTAGAGTGTGCTAAAGAGATTTGAACCATATCATGATCCTATAAATAATGGAACTTGAAATGTATTTTCATATAAGAATTGAAAAAGTGAGGGAAACTCTTAGAATTCATAGCATTGCTCTGTACCCAAGATAACTTTTGTTTCAGTCACACCTCTGCAGCTTGCCTTTCACTGACAGCTCTGAACCATCTCACATAAGCTGCCAAGGAAGCATTTTCCAGAGCCTCCAGGGCTGCATTTTTCCCTTATTGCTCTCATAGTATTGCTCTTGTGTTGTTATTCTGATTGCCTTGAACTTACAGCCCCCACTACTGTTGTTATAGCAGATTCTCCTTTTTGCCATTGGCATGAGAATACCACTTTCTTCCCCCACCTTTTTCCTACCCTTGGTTGCAGCTTTTGGTTTACATTATGGGTGCAAACAATATGCATGCACTGAGCTTAACAACCAAAAGCAGCCCCTATCCCTCATCAAAGCATGCACCTATCAGTGCTAATAGCACCAAAAGTGAGAATAGCGAGAGAGGGCTTAAGCAGGTCCTGACAAAGAGTAGGTAGTTACCACAGCAAACATTTGTGGGGCAGAGACCACACTATACAACAGATGGCACTTGGGGAGAATGCTTGGCTGGGGACCTCTATCACTTCTCTTGTCTGGCCCTGGGGAAAACCTTTCAGCTTTTTCTTTTGCTTGCTCTCTCTTCTTCCATTCCTATTTTTCCCCCAAAGTAACTTTCGCAACTGCAGTCAATGAATGTTAGCAAGCTACAAACCCTGCTAAGAAACCTTTGAGCATGTGAACCTGGCTCAGCATCCTTTGAGCAGCAATAACAAAGCTAAGTCTCCAGTGTTAGAGAGACCATCTTGATGGGCTTGTGGAGTTCCTGAGTAGAGTATAATGGGTATTAGAGAAAAATGCCATTAGAAGAACCAGAGCAGAGGAAACAGCCTCAGCTCAGGATTCAAGGCTTGGAAGTAAAATCAAGACAATACAGAAGTTCACTGAGCTATGAGAACATAAACCATTAAGATTATATAGAGCTAGGACAAAACTTCCAGTCAAAAGCCACAAAAAATATAGTCTGAGTGAGTTTGTAAAAAACAGCATGAAAATTGTTCAAAGGGTAGAAGTATTGACATTAGAAATGTTCAGTCTTCAGACAGCTTTTGTGTTTTTAAGAAGTAAATTCATTTTATGAAAGTGTAGAGACATGGACTGACAGTACTGAAAGAAACAAAGTGAAAGTGCTTTAACAATTTATACCATTGTAAGCAAGGCTTCACAAATAGTCAAGAATTTTGCAGACATAAAAAACAATAAAAAAATTGAGATGATTTGTTCTGCCAGCTGTTCTACTGCTACACCCAGACAGTACAATAACATAAAATTACTAACTTATTAATCTATAATTATTGACATTGTTGGACTATTAACAAAACATAGTTATTAATTATAAAGGTTTATTGGGTTTAAATGTTTATTTCTGCTGAAAAATAACAGATATAATCAGTGCTTCAATGTTCTTTATTAAATCTGGTCTACTAGATAACAGACTGCTTTTCTTGTGAAATGCAAGAAAAACTCCTCTTAGAAAACTAAACATGGAAATAAAAAATACTAGTAAGTAGTACTAGTCTTATTTTTTGGAGGTTGAATGCTCTGAAAAACTGAAATATTTCATAGTTTTTCGTGTTCTATATAATAATAATATTGCCTGCCTGTGGAAGTGACGTGAAAAGCATTTTGAAGTTATTTTAAGATGTAAAGAAATTCAAACTCCTTTGAATGTGGCACATTCACTTGTAGGGCAGTTTCTGCTTCCAGGGGACTTGTTTAACATAAGCCTCAGAATTTCATTTGGTTACTAGCTACTGAAGTAAAAAGCAGAGACAGTGTGCATTCCTATAACCACCATGTAAAAGCAGAGTGGGTTATGATCCAGAATCAGATCGCTTACCACCTTGGCAGGTCCTGTGAGGCAATCTGGAGGGAGTGGAGACCAGGAGTTTTACACAGGAGACTCTTTGGCTCTTTCACAAGAGGCAATGGAGCTCTGAGTCCACATGGCCCTTTGACAGAGTGGCTTGTTTTTGAATTGAAATAGTAGTATTTTAGTGTCACCACTATAAGACAAACAGGGAGAAGATGTCTCATATAGATTTTTCCACATATAGGTGGTTGGCACACACCTGGCTGCCCTCACAACATGACTAAACCAGTATTAGACAGTGACAACTCAGCGTGAATGACCAGGACACTGCCCAGTCCTCCAAGCAGCCTCTAACCACAGCCTTGATCGTACAGCCTTGACCTGTACATGATTTCACAAGGTCACCAGATAATGGCCATCCCATAATGTATCACCACATCCAGCTCTTTCTTCTGCTTCTGCTGTTTTCAGTTCATGATCCCACAGCAGTAGTTGCTACAGCAATAGTTGTTATTCTCCTTTAAATTCGTGAAGTTTCACTTTGTGCTGTTAAAATTCATCACAGCTCTACACCCTTCACCTGCAGGGTCTTCTACTTTGTACAAGATACTTATATTCTCTTTGATACTAATAGCGCCAACCACCTTTATACTAGAAAATTCATCTATGAAATGGCAATCTTTTCTTCCAAGGTCACTAGTGAAAATAATAGAGCAGATTACTCACAAGATTAATTCTTGAGTGGAAAAGAAACCAAACCAAACATTTTTTTCTTTTTTTTTTTTCAGCTAACATCCCATTTCTATAAAGAAATTTGGTACCTGAAACATTGGCTCCTTGCTTGGAGTTGTTAGCCATTTCAAAACTTGTTCTGTGTGTTCTTATAAACTATTACTTGTAGAGGCATAAACTGAAATTCTTAATTTAAGAATAATTTCTATCACCTTAAGAAGGTTTCATATAGATAGAGAAAGAATTTGAAAAATCTTATGACCAAGTCACATCTGCAAAGCAAACTGCCTTTATTTACTGTAGTAAGCTGCACATTTATCTAAGTCTTTCCCAGAAGAGGTCTTTGAATGTCTAGAAACAGACAGGGTTTTTAGATCAGATGACATCAAACAGATCAAAAAGAGCTAAATCACATATACTAGAGGACTGGCAGATGATTTACTGATATTTTTTACTTCCCTGTTTATTTTTCTAAGAGGATTTTTTTTTTTTTCATTTCACAAGCATTTTGCTGCTTTCTAGCAGAAATTAAAACTGTTATCATTATTTTAAGTTTACAGAAAGTAGTCTAATTGACTACTAGCAGAATGCAAAACCTTCTGTGTCCTCTTAACACATTCTGAGTAATGACAGAGCACAAATAGGTTTGTCTGTATCTGTTTCATGCCAGACTACAAAGAAACAACCTACAAAACATGTGCTTCACCGTTTACCAGATGCAACAGGGCAAGTACACTTCCTTGCCCTGCCCTTTCCTTTCCACTAACACCACAGCAAAGAGCAAGGACAGTGACAAAAAGAAGTGCCAAACCTGTATTGTCAGTCCTGGGATAGTCTGAACCTGTGAACAGCCTTGGGAGTGGTGCAGATCCTGTGCTACATCCCATTTCTCTCAAATGCCAATTTTAGTAGCCTATATGTCCCATGTATGTCAGATAATTAATAAGCTGTGCTCCTCAATGAAACTTGTAATTCCCTTTTGCTTTTCTCTTTTAATTAAAACATCTCCTCTTCCTATCGTATTTTCTTGATTTGTCTGAAGTGATAGCCATACTTCTGCCTGTCAGCAAACAGTGTAATTCCACTGATACCTCTGAGAACCAAATGACAGAAGTAAAGGAATAAATCCCCGATGTCAGGGGCTGTTGCTCGTTCATTCTACAGAGACTGACGGGCACTCTGATATCATTTCTGAGGTCAGAGTACATAAATAGCAGCTTATGCTGGTTTTGCCTCTTGAGCCCATATCTTGTATGGATTTCCTGCAAATGGGTTCATAAAATGCCTTCAGAGAATGTTTAAAGATGAGCATCGTAATGGGGATTAGTGCTTTTCTCTTTCAAAGCTGGTTTTCTTTTGCCATAGCATCTGGTTTCTTTGGCAGCACGAGAACATGCCATTGCTAAACAATATCACTGCCCTTAGAAGACTTTCACATTTCTGACTGGCTGTCCCTTGTGGTCCTCAATGAAAATCACATGAGCAAAACTTTTCCAAAAGGCTTAGGTTGTTTTGGGAAGTGTCGGTGAGGGGATGGCTTTTGGAAGTATTTAAATCCTGAAATATATTTTTCAGAACTCCTTTGCTCACACTTCATCAATGTTTTTACTGTAAAAGGTGAAGTCACATATCTCTCCACATGTTTCCAGGACATGTAACTGAGGGCAGAAGTCTTGGTCACCAACAAACTATCCAATGGATTTTATGCCTGTGTTCAGCAACTGTGGATTCTGGAAAAATCCTCACTTTGTTATTAACTTATTGAAAGGTGTCTAAAAATTCAGGCAAATTTGGAATGAGACTTCAGATTTTGATTCCTCTGAGAAAGACTAGATTTTGGGTTACAAATCTATTTAGAAAATCTGATCAATAGGAAGTGTTGAATTGTTCCATTAATTTTTGAACAGAGAACTTTATTTACCTGGAAGATACTGCATGCTATTTTTCTTTCCAGATCAAAAATGTATGAGAAATGTAACCAGCATGTATTATAAGAGAAACTATTCGTGTTATATCATGGAGGATACATTTTGGTGAAAATATTTGTTAAAGGAAAACAAAGGAACAAAGGCTCACCTTGAGGTTAATACAATACATAAGGAGTCAGGAGATAAAGATTAATTTCCTGGTCCTGATACTTTATAGCTCAGTGACCTTGAGTAGTTCATATATGGCTCAACACTGCTCCCGTGGAAGCCAGTGACAAATATCTCATAAATTTCAGTGGTAAAATAGTTAATGCTGTAAAATATGAGGCCTTAAAGCACTGTAAATTGTTAATCTAATGCAGATGTGTGGAAGGACCTCATAAAACCAGCTGTGGTCCTTGACTCCATCTTGGTCCAAACTGCACATCGTCAGTCTGGAAATTAAATTATCATAGAATCATAGAATGCTTTAGGCTGGAAGGGACCTCTAGAGCTCATCTGGTCCAACTGCCCTACACAAGCAGGGACATCTCTACCTAGATCAGGTCTCTCAGGGTCCTATCAAGCCTGACCTTGAATGACTCCAGGGTTGGGGCCTCCATTACCTCTCTGGGCAGTCCATTCTAATGATCTATCACTCATACGAAAGATTTTTTTTTCTAATAGCAAGTCTAAATCTATCCTTTCCTAGTTTAAAACCAGTACTCTTCAACTTATCATGACAAACCCTTTTGAATAGACCTTCCCCCACCTTCATGGAAGCCCCTTCAGGTACTGGAAGGTCACTCTAAGTTTCCCCAGAGCCTTCTCTTCTCCAGGCTGAACAGCCCCAACTCCCTCAGCCTGTCCTCATACAAGAGGGGCTCCAATCTCTTGATCATTTTGGTGGCCCTCCTCTGAGCTTGCTACAATATGTCTACGTCCTTCTTGTACTGAGGGCTCCAGAACTGGAATTGCTTTATTTTTTCTGTGTAGTGTAGTAGAGTGTAAGTATAATATGTCAACCATTATAATAGTATAATAATTCAATACAACGTAATTATAATATAATTATGATGTTATGTACATATGTATAACATCCTTACATCTAAAATTCAGAAAACTTCAAATACAGAAAATCCGGTGAGTAGCAATAATGCAGAGTAGGTACAAAAAAGAAGCCCTAGCTGAGCTGTGAGATTCATTGCCCCAGGGCAGTGCACTTCCTAAAAGCTCAGGAGGACGCTGTTTAAGGTCATAGAAGGGAAATCCATTGACAGTTACTAAATTCATACTAACCATAACACACTCAAATTCTCCCCTGAGCTGCTAAAAGTCAGAGCCTGGTGGAGCATGCAGGAAAGCATCTCATAGTTTGTCCTGTTCCTGTATTGTACCTGGAAATAGGGTTTTAGCCACAGAGGGAGGACAAATAGCTGTACAAAACTGTATGCGGCTAGTGAACAAACCAGTGTGGTCCCTATATTTTTTTTCAGACGGAATTCGTAACTCCAGACTGCCATGGAAAATTACTCGAGGGGGTTGGCCCTGTAGACAACTTAGCACATGGTAATTTTAATCATGTGAATGACCCCTCTGAAATTAGGTCCTAAACTGATAACATATTTACTACATTACAGAAAGCTCTGAGAATAAGCCTGGAAAGGACAAACAGCCTCTGAGCTGCAGACAAATCCTAACAAACGGCTGCACTGTGGCAAGGGGACAGGGAAGGAAGTGTTAAGGAGTTTCGCCTAGGGAGTAAGAGTGAGAGAAGTGCAAGATGACTGGGAATTCATGGTCATCATCCTAAATAAGAAGTTACTAAAAACTAGCTGATGAAGCATCCATGGCCCGGGAAGAGAAGGATCTAGGTGGATGGTGCCCTCTGCAAAGGCACAATTATTATTGTCATGCATGCGTGGGTAGGGTGAAATCTACCACTAGGGCTATAGTACTCCAATTCACACGGAGGAAAATCTTTTAAAGGTGAAAGAACTTGCTCAGACCAGCATAACTAATCAAGCAGAAAGCACCAACTCTTAATTGAGGATCATTTTCCTGACTGACAGATTTTTTAAAATCTATTTAATCTTTTGCCTGAAAATTTCCATTTTAGTCATATAGTCTTTAGATTGCAGTCATAGAAAATTAAAGGAAGCTGTGAGATCAGTTGTTTCTGTAGTGCAAAGGCTAGTACAGTGGGTCTCCTGTTTACTAAATACCCTATTCATTAAAAGTATGATTGGAGTACTGAAGCTTCATAAAAGCTTTGTGCAGGGGCCAAGGTCCAAAAGCCTAATAGTGCTTCAGTGTATTCCTCACCAGAAATAATGTTCACATTTGCCTTGGAAGTAATAATGTATGGTGGAGTTATACAGATGGTGTGCTGGCCAAGTTCAGCTGTAAAAAAATAATCTGCTCAGTCTGCCCTCAGGACTGTTCCTGCCATTTGGTGTCAATTGGCCATAAATGAGAACTATCACTGTGAATCATGAGACGCCATTACAGGGCTTAATCATCTAAGATATTATTTTAGAATAAAAACCTGTACTGTGGATTTTTCTCCTCAGATAAAATAACTTGTAATAAAGCAAAACCCATAATTAAAATTTAAGACATGATTTTCTCTTTTGTGTAACATCATGGACCATTAAAAGTTTGCACTTCATGTATCTGTAATGATAATCAAATCTCTGTATAGATGCTAGCCTATTGCAGACTGACACTGGAATAATATTTTGGACTCGCTGAAAAAGAATTCTATTTCCTTCAGTAAGTTAGGATTTAATTTCAAAATTCTAACTTACATTTCAAGATGAAAGGCTGTTCGTTTATGAAAACTGTAACAAAAAAAAAGTGTATGTGTTATGCACAGAGATCAAACACCTACTCCTGAGTGACTCCCAAGAGAAGGCATGGCAGTTCTACGCCTGCAGAAAGTCACATGTGTTTATCTTCAGTGTCCAAGTTCAAGACCTAAAAATATTGTTGACTCATATATAAGCATAAAGAAGGGCTGGCACTGGGTTGAGTTGCGTAAATGGCTGAGTTCACTGTGGTTCTGAGACAATAACAAAATATATGTAGATTTTAGAATCTCCTTTTCTGCACAGCTCTTCACCTGTCCCAACGACACTTCCTTAAACATCAATTCTCCTCTAACGCAAAGGATGTATATTTTAGAATTGGCTTAAGAGAGCTGAATTTTTGTCTCAAGCTTGCTATTCATGGTAATGGAGGGAAGAATATGTTTGCTCACGGCTGTGGACATCACTTGAAGACAGCTTAGCCATATTTTTCTGCAATTACGTTTATAAAGCATTCAATCAATAAATCACAGAATATGTTCTGCCTCCAAATACAAAAGTAAATATTCAGGATTTTAGATCATGTGACTGGTCCTCGCTGTGTTTCAGAAGAGATTTCAGTGAAGACATAGTTAATGAACTTAAAGACCCATGAGACTTCTGTAGTAACTATCAGATTCAGGAATTGTATTCACATTAATCCAGTCTCAGAGGACTGTAGTGAAGACTGAACCCTGAGTTCAGTCTTTAATTCCTTTAAAACCAGCCATGCTCTGAAAATATAGCAAATATTAACAGGAGGAAAGATAGAAAATTTTTTACTACTAATATTTTGGCATTTTTACTGCATGATCTGTCTAAATCTCCAGGAAGGTTTCTGCCTCCATACAAGTGCCTTAAACATGAACTAAAACCTTTATAAAAATTGATTAAAACTGATGTCGTGATCAATAAAGCTAGTGTCTATTATGAAACATAATCTTGAAGACTGCATTGATTTCAGTGCAATAACCACATGTATTCTTGGTGCCTGAGAGTATACAATAACACTTTGGGAACAGGCTGTACTTGCAACAGTCAGAAAAGATCTGGAGTTAGTGGATTTGTCCTGAATAACAGTCTGAGGGGCAGCCATAGATCTTTCCTCTGTGAGAATTTTTCACACAAAAAAAACGATAGGCATTGCTACGATAGGCAATGCATCAGAGCATTGCTAACTATTTTAGTCCATGTCTCTCAAAACAAAGGCAAGGTAATCTCATTTTTATTGCTGAAAAACCCATCTTTGACACCTGGAGCTACCATTTGGAAAAAAACATCATAATGAGTCTAATAAAAAATATACATATATTCACAGTGTTTATGTGAGCCTTTTTAAAATTTACTTGTTCTGTAACTGGCTACTAACACAGCAGATCTAAAAAGCATTTTGAGAAGTCTTTCTAAGCTGGTACTTTTGCCATTGTTGGGCTAATCTGACAGAAGCAAAGGCCCTTTTCCAAGGAAACATCCTACACTGAAACCTGGCTTTTTTTTTCTAGAAAGGTTCTGCTGAGCTGGTATAAGTGCTTCCTCACAAACTCGTGATGAGACAATGGACAGAAAGAGGTTCCTCTTCAGGGCAGCTCATCCTACCTACCTGGCACTTACCTGAGAAAAAGAAAAATCGCTTGCTGGAGCTGCCTCTTTCTCTTCAGAGATCCAGTGATCTCCCAGGGTAATTTTAATTGAATGTCTTATTTTTGGAAGGGAGCTGAAGAGAGGTAACAAGAATCCCTCCTAGATGCCTTCAGTCCAGCTTCTCAGTTAAAAGGAAGGTAAAAAAAAAAAATCAGTCATCAGATTTTGTGTATATAAGTTAGAAACTATATCCTCACAGAGTCTAATCTTACCAAGAAGTTTAGAAAATCAGTTATAGAGAGGTTGTTGGTTGCATTGATTCAGTCAAGAAGCACTAAGTAACAACCAACAGATGAAACACCATTGGCAATGTATTGATTTACTGTGTCTTTAACAGAGCTATAGTGGGTTTCCTTCTGAAATTGTCTGTAAAAAGCTACTCAGAGCAGGCCACTACAAACACTCCTTCTGGAATGCAGAATGGAATCAATTGCCTCATAATGCCCAGAAATGAACTTCAAAGAAAAGATCAAGGAGTTTGTCTTCTGTATACCAAGCGTTCAAGTGTCAAAGTATTCTTTTCATGTGTCAGTTGTTGCTTTCTTCCCTTTTTAAAGGAGAAAATGTAAAAAAAAAACACCAAACCCAAACAGAAGTTCAGATGTTCTCTATGTTTTCATGGCAGGATAGGCAGTGTTAAGTCAATAAAGAAAACCTAAATTACAACACCCTGATATATCTGTTGAATTCCATTGGAGGGACTCTTTGGGTGCTAGTTCAGCCCAACAGGAAAAATATTCTTTCCAAGCTATCCTCATGATACAATAATGCTGAGAATCATTATACTATTGGGCTGTACTTTGATTTTTTTTAAATTTGATTTTAATCAGCAACTTCTAGACTAGAGGAAGGCATGATTTGTGTTTTAAGAAAAGGTAATTTTCTTAACTGTATGAACACAATGTTCCCTTCATTAAGGAAAAGAAATGAAGACGTCAATTGTAATAAATCAGTGAAACTTGACACTTTGCCCACCGTTAATATGAAAATACTCTGCGAACATCAGATAAAAAAACAAATTAAAGACTATTTGGCTAATCCAGAAGAAAGAAAAAGCTGTTGACACAGATAACATAAAACACTAACTAAAGAAGATAATAGAAAGTGAGTTTGAACTTCCAGACTGGGGAATGGGACAGGACAGAAAACTGAAATCTCATTTTGGAAATCTGATAAATTAATGTTCTTACCAAGCTTTCAGCAGTCAGTATTTATAAAAGTCAGACTGACATCTGGATACGGTGGTTGTACCTTTTTCAGTACTTACTTAGCAACACTCAGCTGCCAAATCACAGAAAATTTGTTAAGAAAAGACTTGGGTTTTCCTCACCTACTACATAAATCCTGCAGTTTTGAATGCAGAATTGGATGGGGGCAGAGGCAGCAATTTATTTTGTTAGAAAAACATGGCAATTTCTGAATAATTTAAACTAGTGTTTTCAGCATAGAACTGTAAATATTCAATTTTTGTTGTTGATCTGGATTTGCTTACAATATCTGTCATTTGCAGGTTTACGCTGGTTTCTTTTAACATATTTAGAACATATTCAGTGTCCTTATCAGAGGTTTAGGATTTATTTTTTTTTTTTTTTTTTTTTAGTTTCACCACTGCAAGCTTTGCATTTTCATTGTTAGAAAAAGAAACAATCACAATTCGTTTATTTCTCCTAGAACTACTGCAGTTTTACATTTGATAAATATCAGCTCAAATCTGCAAATACCTACTCAGTCTTAATATCTGCTAGTAACCTCAGTGGAATTGACAAGTAGGATTTTGAGGATACTCAGTGGCACCACAGCAATCTTTCTATTGACTTAAAAGAAATTTAGGTCAGTCATCATAATAAAAACTGGAGACAAGAAGGATTTCCTCAATAATTTCTGAATCATTTGTACATTTCTCACAAATTGTCTGCCAAATACATTTTTTTGCAGAAGATAAAAGCCTACCTGTAAATGAAGCTTTCTTTAAAAGGTAGCCTGGGGCCACTAATTACTCATTTGAGATTCTTCTTTTCAACACAATATTGCATTGTACATGGTCTATTATCATTTGGAACATGGTTCTAAAAGCCATTGTTGCCATTATAACTGAGGCTCGTGTGACTGTCCATTCCCAACTTCTGTGCACCAACTACCTTTTTTACTCAGTGGTGGTAATGCAACAGCCCTGATTCAACTACACTAAATTCTTACAAAGGACTGCCACATGAAGAAACAATTTCATGTTTTTTTGCCTTTATAGTGAGGAAAAAGGATAGTGAGCATCATACAGTTGTCTTCTTTTCCTCATGTCACTTTTCCTTACTAAGGATCCAGCACACACAACACCATGGGTACCAGCCTGCTTGCATTGCCAGTGCTCAGCATAATCACTCATGAAAAAAAAAAAAAAAAAACAAACCAAAAAAACAGGCTGAGACAGATGCATCACTGAACACCCCTGAGCTGTCTCTTGGCTGCTGCAAGAAAGACACAACCAGCTTCTGTTGTCTCAGACCAAAACACTCATTCTGGAGAGGAACCTCATTTTTTTCTTTGACACTTCCAATTGTCTCCTGATCCTTGAAGAAGCTGCTATCAATTCAACTTGCTGTCAGCCCTACATCCAGCTTCTCAGTCCTAAGCAAGAAGAAAACAGAAATGGGGCAAAGGCTAACTGCACTTATAGTCTAACTTATAACCTAAAACCAGTCAGTTGTGCATGTAGGCTACAAGGTATAATGGGAACAGCTACAGCACTGCCTATGATTGATTGGCTGTTGCCAATACTATTCCCATCTGCTGGGATGTATCTCTGCAGCATTTGGCAGTCTCAAGTATGAGGTATAATGCTGCCAGCTAAAA
Organism: Merops nubicus; assembly: GCF_000691845.1. Classification (NCBI taxonomy): domain Eukaryota; kingdom Metazoa; phylum Chordata; class Aves; order Coraciiformes; family Meropidae; genus Merops; species Merops nubicus. The sequence continues at coordinate 13,622 of NW_008607836.1, forward strand.
GTAGGGCTCAAGAAGTTTGCTAGAACAGATTCAGTATGTCCTGAAGAATAGCAAAAGGAGATCCCACCTCTCTTTGAGATGTCTCCCAATGTTTACTTCTACTGTTTTCATATTCAACATTTGTTTATGACTGGTACCTGAGAAATCAAGTTGATAGAAAAGCAAAGGAGAACATTCTGAAACTTTTGCAGAGAGAGAGATTCACATCCACAAAGGTAATTTCAACTCCCCACCCTGTTTTCTTTACTGACACTAAGATGTCTTGTAGTAGCATGCCTAAGCAATCAAGTAGTTCTGTGAGATTAGGAGATTGCATCCCACTTTCTATTCATTTTTGGTTTACTATAAATAACTTTATCACTTCCATGTGGATAAAAGCAATGAAATCACCTAGTTTTCAACTAGTACAAAACAGCATCCTAGGAGCATATAAACCCATTTTTCTGCTTTCTACATTTCCAGAAAATAGGAAATGAGGCTCAAAGTCTTGCACTTCCTCTTTAAGGCTTCCCTCTTTAAGCCTGCTGCTTAACAATTCTGTTCTCCTGGCATAATGTGCTTTTCTATTATAAGTGTATAGCTTTCCAGATTCAGACAAGCAGTTTTCTCAAGGGACTGGATGATGCGAGACTATAGACTGAACTCACATGGAAACTAAGGACTGTCATAAAACTCAGCAGCTTCTTCTGCTGTCACATGTCTTGCTTTAATGCAAATAGAGGTTGACTTGCACAGCAGAAGAAAATCTCCAAAAGTGTTCCACCCAACATAAACATATCACCGCACATGTATTTCTTTTCTAGAGAGAAAATGCAAGAAAAAAATAATCTCAGAATGACAGATGTTAAGTATGCTGCTTAATACACTTCTGGAAACGTGCTGTATGTACCTTTTTAGTAGTAAGGCTTGTGTAAAGAGGTAAGATAGAATAGAATAGAATAGAATAGAATAGAATAGAATAGAATAGAATAGAATAGAATAGAATAGAATAGAATAGAATATCCTCAAGCCATAGAACTTGATAGTTAAGGTAGATCAGGATGTCATTTCAATGGCTTTGCTTTAATATCAATGCAGACATTGATCTTTACCACCTTGGTCCTCAGTGTGAAAATGAGAGCATTCCGTACTCACCAGAAGAATCATAATTCTGTACTGCCTTACAGTCATGAATGCAAAGTGAGTACGGATGTCATGGTGATGTTCATTTTTTTAACAGCCTTGAAAGTCTTTGCTAAAGTGGAATTGATTGCACAAAGGGAAATGCAATGAAGATCCAGATCTTAGCAGTGCTGAGAAAAATGCTTTTGCTGTCTCAGTTACATAAAACAATTGTAAGTTTGTGTTTACCTGTCAGATCAGGTGGGTTTCATGAGTCAGTTGTTCTACCAGAATAGCAAAAAGGATGTGGGCTGATTGTTTAGCCATTTGCACAGGTAAATAAAATTCCCATTGAAGGAGTATAACCAAACAGTTTTATTACAGTGCTGTGTTACCTAAATGGATTTTAGCCTATGTCTCTCTAAGTCTTGTGAAGGCTGCATAAAACCAGATTCATTACTGGGGGCTCAAATTCTAAAGGACTGAAAACATTGGAAATATTTTCTTACTTTGGACTTTCAATTCTTTAGAAAATTAGAGGATGTGCCTTTCATATTCCTCTAATTTTACCAGAGGTGGTGAAAAAAGTGGTAAATGTTGAAGTTAAACATTGTTAAAAAAATGTAAAAGTATGTTCTAAATTCAGCCAGTTCCTTTTGCTTATCATTTTGGCTGGTCTTGACTTACCTGAAATGTGGAACTTCAACATGTTCGTTGACACACAGTTTGCTGTAACACAGTTTGACAGGCTGTGTTACATTATCAACACTAATAACAGGCATCCTAATGTAGAAACATCATACATAATTATGGTGACTTAAAACACAAGTATAAGGAGCATGTGTGTTTCTTCACAAGCATAAGAAACAGGCATGTAGGTGCTGCAGTAAGCATCACAGAACTCCAGCCAGAGGGTGGGATATGGGACCACTTCCAAGTCTGATGAAACTCCAGCTGGGTCCTAGCTGTGAAATAAGGCTAAACTTGGGTCCATGTCATGTACCTCCACACTTTACTCTGTTTTCAGATTTCATTTCATTCATAGGAAATGGAATTAGGAAATTCTCGTTTCCTAAATGCCTTTAGGAAAGCATTTTAGTGGTCAAGCAAGGATGGAATTGTTGTGTACCTGATCAACCTCCCAGTCTGACTGCTGGGTCAGCAGGATGCCAGGGAATGCTATGCAGTATAACAATCTGTATCTCACACAGCTATAATGACTGATGAGTATTATGAAAAGCTCGGTTCATCTTTAAGGGCCATTATCACTAACAGTCAGTGACATTTTAAAGCAATGTAAGAGAACTCAGCTGCATTGCCTTTTGAGAGCCCAGCCCTGCTCTCTTGCATGGTCAAATTGTCTACGCTTGCTGTAGCACACCATGTTGTACAACTTCTAAGCACTATGCATGCATTATGCTAGATAAATTTTAACTAGCTAGTGTTAAATTAGTCATTAGAGAAAATTAGTAACACAGTTTTGAGATATGAAAGCTCTTAGTAAGCAAGCAGTTTTGGGGAGTGATTTTTGCCTCTTCCCAAAGTGTGTTAGAATACTAATCAACACACCACAACTGGAGACTGGCATCACTGATTGGATTTGGAGAGCTATAAAAAGCAGAGTTAAACTATTCCTTATTTATTGAGTGATTTAATCCCTTGGCAGTCTGATATGTGCTAAAATGCACAAGTTTATATAAAAAAACCCCTATAGTTATGTATATACTGTGCAAACCAGCATAATTTGACTAGTTTATACTTCATGGCATATGTTAAAGGAATATCAGAGGAATTATTGTAAGGAAAATATCAGTCATATTCAGTTCTCAGGTACATAGGTTCCCCACTGAGCACAGGGCTTACTGGACATCATGTTTTAGAATTTAGACATTCACACCATGAAATGTTTCCAAACCCAACCTTAGCCCCTTGCTGAATGTTCCTTTTTTTATCATTTCCTTTTTATTTATGATTCACCACATTTATTAAGATAAAAGCTTGCACTGCAGAAACAGTCTAAAGTATACCCCCTACATACAAACTGATCTCCAGATTACTAGCAAAATTGCTGCCTTTGTATACTTATGGGCTGACGTGATAACTGAAAATAACTTCCATTAGCACTATAAAAACTCCAGCTGATACCAAATGAATTTCATTTGATACCAGCAGAGAAAAATATTGGCTACTGAGATATTCTTTGTTCATGGTTATTTACAGTTAGCTAGAATCCATGTACCGTTCAGGAATCAGAAGTCTCCAGATGTTTTTCTTTACATCAGGTTCTTAAACACAGGCTTTTCCCTCTATGACTCCCTAACATTCATATAGTTATACGAAATCCTTCTCTCTTAGTTAATATGGCCTCTGTGTCTGATTGATTCCAAAAAAAACCCTTTCTTGTAAACGGGCCACAGGAGTTTGAATACCACCTAGTTTGATTTTAGCTTATTTCCTCAGAATTTTCTGAAAAGATTGCTCATTAAATTCCATGAAGGCAAAGGTAGCCAGTAACAGCCTATGGTGATTTTTTTCTTTTTTTTTTGTATCTTCCCAAACCACATCGCACATGCAGAACCCAGGACACTTTTGTATCAAAACAAGACCAATATCTCATGAAAATATTTAATGTCACTAAGTGAACAAATATGTACATTATCTGCTGAAGCGCACATCACAGAGATTACATTAGAGCATTTCAACTGATCAGCAAAAGAAGTATCCTGATGGACTGTTTGGATGCTCTGGTGTTATTGGATAGATCTTGTTTTCTTCCAGAGTACAGGGAGGCTTTTTCATTGTCATGAAAATACCACAATGAAACGATGCTGCTTAGATCCAGCTGCAGAATTCTTTCAGCTTGTCTTGGCTAGGCAAATACTGACTCAGGGTCTACAAAAAAAAAATATAAAAAAAAGACCACAGTCAAACTGAACCAACATAAAAACAAAACCCAAACCAATTTGTTTGCCATCTATTTTGTTATGCAAGAATACAGTCATAAAAGGAGAGGTCAGTGGATTGTTTAAATGGAAGGTTCTTGTGTGGTGAATAGATACTCTAAAAATAGTTCTTTGTTTTTAATAGTTCAGTTGGTGCTTCTCAGTTTCATTCTGAAATTTAAGTATATTTAAGAACCGTATTTCTACAAAAACCCTTTCCATATGGTCCACTTTGTATAACAGTTGTGTTTCTGTACTGTTCGGCTTGCTGGTCTGGCTGTTTCCCATGCCAACTGTGGGCAACCTCGGGTCTCTGTTTGTGCCACCTGTTGTGGGCCGAGTCACGTCCTTTGTGAGATCGTTGGGGGTGGCGTCAATTATGTACCAGCTGATTGATCTGTTTGTAGCCCCAGCGATCATTCATGGAATGTCCTTCTTACAGACAATACAGTTTGTGTATTGGTTCATCTTTCTGCTGGCTGTATCATTTTTGTTGGGCCTGGTCATTGGCAAAGCATGTACGTTTTATTTTCTTTGTGTTTACATATGAAACACTTCAAAGATTCAGCTAAACAGAGTGCTGGGCCATCCTATCTAGACCATGTTTTTCTCAAGAAGGGTTGAACCAGGAGACTACTAAGGTCTCTTCCAACCTGGTATTCTATGATTTTTCAAGTTTTTTACTTTTGTGTTTTACTTTGTCCATCTGTAAGTTATAAGAAGTAGGCTTCAAATGTAACAAAATTATTTAAGTCTTCCTTATAATCAGAGAGGAAATAAAGAAACTTTCAGACAGAAGCTTGTCCCGTGCAAAGGTAGGTACCTAAGTCATGGGGGATATGGAGTCCTCTGGAAGGCACATCTTTTCTGGCTACAGCATGAGTCTAAATGATTAGCTCTCAGCACACATCTGACTTTTCTATGGCTCCTGGTGGATGGAATAAATTCCACATGTGACATGGTTTCTTTTGTGCTTTTCACCAATAGCCCCCAGTGATATTTAAAATTATAAAAACTGATCCTTTAGGCTCAGTTGCCTAAATGTAAACATATGTCATGGACTGGTGTTTATGGAAGACTCTACTAGTTCCTTATGAGTTAGCTTTCCTATTTACAGATCCAGCAGATCCTAAATTGTGGGGTTTTTCGTTCTTGCCTTTTTGTGTAGTTTTCTTGAAAAGAATGCTAGACATAAAACCACATTTAGATCACACTTATCAACACTTATCCCAGGTATGTGAAGTCCTGTTTCCAGAGTGTGTTGACAACTGTTGCTCCCCCTGAAATAAGCAAAATTGAATGTATTCTAATTTTCTGAAAAATTAAACCAACAAATATGTCTAAAGACTTCTATCCACATTTTTTTTTTTTTTAAAACTTTCATACTTACTTTTAGGTATCTAGGTCTGAATAAGCTTGGTCCAGCTTCTGAAGGCTGCTGAGGACATAGCAGAAATTTTGTATCATGGCTGCGTTCATCACAGGTGCTCTCCTACCATGGAGGGCAAACATACGACTTCACCGCGGGATGGAATACAGAGATCTTCAGTCAAGCTCTGGGCAAACTATTACATCCACATGACAAACCAGCACTGATATCACTAAGGTCCCAAGAAGGATGCACATCCAGGCCCAGCTAGCACCATGCCTCTTGGCATTCCCAGTGCTGGGGTGTGAAGGCAGCTCTTTTGAAGTCAGCTGAAGGATTTGCTCACCATACCACAGTGAGCTGAGTAAATATGCTTTTAGATCTTCAAACACTTGTCTAGTTCTAGGTAAATTTCTGCTATTTCCAAATTAGATGTACTGTGTGCTACTAGGCACTACTCAGCACAAGTAAGGACAGCAGGGTGATAGTCCTTGGTAGGCTTCGCTTAACAAATATGGAAGGGGAAATCTCAAACATTAGAAAAGGTCACTTTGCTGGAAAAATGTACTGAAACATCAACTAATTTCAAATATGCACTCCTTACTATTTTAGGGAAAATGAGATAAAATTGTAACTCAACCATAATCAACATTTTTAACTCAGTATTTACAAATTTTACCATGAGTACATTAAATGATAGACAACTTCCAGTTGTATTTGTTTAAACACTTTCTGAAGGAGTTTTCAAAACATTTTCATCTGTCTTCTTCACTGGGAGACATTTTCAAAAAGAGTTTTTCTGGTGGCTCTTACAATAAAATCTTCATAGTTGTTCAAATATTTGTGGTTTAGCTTTGTTTTGAGGTTATAGTATAACATTTCCAGTATAAACTTCTTGACCACCCAGAACGGACAGATGGATAGCTTATACTGAACTCAGAAAATAAACAAATTCTACCCTCCCTTTCTTTTTAGGAGTATTGCTAGGATATTTATTTTTCTAGTCTCCAGGCTTCCCACTTAGATGTACCAGAGCAAATACTTGCTTTGGGCCTTTCTGTTGAAACATCTTCTGCATGAAGTTTTAATCTTCAAAAGGAGTTGGATTTTTTTTTTTCTGTTTCCCAAAAAACAACAACAAAAAACACGAAAACAGTGGAACAAATGGAAGTAGGCAGCTTGAATATTTTCCATTTCTGAGGTTCTGTTCAGCTAGTATGACTTAAGAAATGAAGTTTTGGGTTGGTCAGTAAGCAGCTTAGTAGAGGCTGCTGCCTTGTAGAGCTCTACCTGCTAGAGATGGACTATAATGTACTTCTAATAATGACAACTATGCAACTGGTATCATCACTGTCATTAATTTTGCCTCCACAGTGTTCAGGGAACTGGAGCCAGAGTTTTTCCTCTTAGAAGCTTATTATAGAAAATTGTGATCACAAAAAGAGAATAGAGCTAATTTTGTGATCACAAAAAGAGAACAGAGCACTAATGTAGCTAGCACTGGTGAAAGAATGAACTGGCTTTGAGAATAATGTGATAAAGTCCAAACAGTAGAACAGGGCAGAGCTGTCTTAACCTTGAAGATAAACTGAGGAAGTTTAAATTTATTCATCTGCTTTAGCATTGGAAAGGGACCTAATAAAGAAGAGACAATGCATAAGTCATATTTCAGGATACTTAATCTTTGGTTTACACACAAACATAAATGTGGGATGATTTTAACAATCACAAAGGTGGAATGAGATTCATCCCAGACACATATTTTCTCCAGAGTCTGTCAATGTTTGTGTTGGTAAATCCTCTGTATGCAATCCCTCGATGACCTTCAAAGTGCCTGGTATCAAGGTCCTTTCAGCTGACAACTGGCCAATTTTCAAAGGTAATGACAATGGAGAAGTAAGGATGCATATTGTCTGTAAGGCAGCTTAAGCTATACTTACTGTGGAATAAGTGTTTTGTTTCTATGGAAAAAATAGAATGTGAGTCCTTTAAACTCAGATCAGATTGACAGATTGGAAACATAATGCTGAAAGATTGCTTATCCTGCAGCTAAGCCTCTATTTTTAAAATGAGGTTATATACCAAAAAGTGACTGAATAAATGGTCCAATTTTTATTTTATTATTTATTTGTATTTATGAGTATATAAAAAGTGGGTAAACTGTGTTTTGACATTTTAAAACCCCCACAAATCAAACTACAAAGGGAGAACCAGCAGCAAATACCATCATGTACCAGAGAGTGGTAAGGAGGCAATCCTCATAAAAGATTACAGATGATCTTATTTTCTGGCTTTTCCAGCCTGAATCACTCTTCAAACCTAAGGAAAAAATCATTAGTTCTATGGCACACTGTGCAGGTAAGACTCATTTCTTATGGACCTAGAGTACATTCACAGTTTACCTCTTTTCTGCCTTTGCTAGTGGCTGCTGAGAGCAACTGTAGCACTGGTTTCCACATTTCTCTGTCAACACAGAAACAGCTAATGTTGATTTGGCTCATTATTAAAATTCTGTTCAGATCTTGCTAGACAAGCCAGCCTCTTTCTAACTTGTGCAGCCACAGCGAGACAAACATTACCAAGCACAGCAGGTTATGCTGGAAATTAATTAATCATTCTGTGGAAGATGGACATGCCCCAGGGGACACGAGCTCCCGCTCATATGCTTTCTGGGGTTCTGCAGTGCTAACAGGATAATGCACTCCTGGCTAACATGAGAGGGAAGTAGGTCTGAACAGCCTGAAAAAGCCTCATTTTGCACCACCACTACACTCTCCAGAGAATTATCTTCTCTACCACAAAATGCCATCAACACCCAGAAATAACCACACAAGTCTCAAAGAGAGAACACAAGTTGATCAGGATTTTATGGATTACCAACTTCAATTATGGGTATTCCTCATTTACCAGGAAAACAGAGATATTGACCTCGTACAGAGTAACACCTCCTGTCTAGGTCCTTCCTCAATCCATCTTTCTCTGTACAAACACAGACTACCACTGTGATCACCAGGAGAGACGTCATTCACAGGAATAATCATTTGGCATGTAAAAACTATTTGTCTATGAATACCTAAGGGTCATTTTCATACTGCTTGTTGTAGATGACTGAATTAATCATCCTGGTAACTTGCAATGATATCTAAGATCAAGAGGCCAACAAGCAATTCAGATAGAGAAACATCCAGGGCTACCAAGGTAGATCCCTCAGGTGGCCAATGAAGACAAAGTTTTGATGCTCTTGGACATTTGAAGTTGTCAATTCCTGTAAGTTCATCATTGTTTCTCTCTGATGCCCACACAAGCAGAAGCTAGAGTCCCTCACTTCTAAGTGATGTGTATCTTTCCTCCACCTCTTGAACTTTGCATAACAGTAATGACACCAGTGGTGAAAATCATTATTTCATTTTGGCTGACTACTGATTAAATATCTAGACTAGGATAACCATTTAATCAGTGGAGGGGACAGGCACCTTCAAATGCTAGGCTGCCTTCTCACTTTCCTCAGGCAATTTACTATCTACCTTACCTGAAATTAATATAGTTCTGGAAGTGTCTATCTCCAGAAACTATGATGAGAGACAACTGGCATAGTCCACTTAGTCCGTGGAAAAATAGGGTCCTTTTAGCATGACCCCAGCCCTGTTAAATTAACAACAATTCTAGCAAGTTTATTTACTGAGACGGTTGGTAGATATATTTATTTTTATGCCAGGATTAAATTGCTATAATATCAATACACTGTAACAGGTTTCTCTAGTATTTGCTTATTGAGAGTTCTTGCTTTAATCTATGCAAGTATTGATTGGTGGATGTTCACACAGGGCCACTGAAGTCAATGAAAAGTCAAATCAGCAGGCTTGCACCAAGTCTTGGACAACTGTGCTTTATACTGTCCTACAGTAAAACTTCAGTCATGCATACAGTCTCAGTGTTACCACATCCTAATTCCAGTGCTAATGAATGCAGAATATATTATTTGCCTGATCAGAAAGATGCTTATGTCTATTCTTGCTTCTGAGAGTCTCCCATTTAGGGTGAGGTCCATAAAATTGCATGTTCTGTAATATGCTTAGTGCTTTAAGCTCATGCTCTTTGCAGTGGAAGACAGACAGAAATATTATGAAGAAATATCATGAATAAATATCTACATAGTAAGTCACACCACAGATCTACAGGATATGTGTGTTCAGGTACTATCTCTGGCCACAGAAACTCCAGAACTATTTACTGGACTTCAACAATAGTTTAAAAATAAATTTACTACATATTTGATTTAGCTTTTCTGCTTGGGAAAATACCCTTTACTTTTGCATATGTCATGAAATCTTGACTTACACAGGGTTCAGGAGTATTTCCTAAGGATGGTAGTTGCATGGAGATTAGCAAACCCCACTGTGTTTGCTGCTGTTTGTAAGACAATTTACAGGGTAAGTGATTTTTCTTAAATTTTTATTATTGCTTTACATTTCATATAATGTAAGTATCCATTTTGCTTCCTTGTCTTGCTACATTCACTATTCTGGTTGTCAAGAATTCTCTTTTGAGGACATTTCTTCATCTTTTCTCTTTTTCACGTCTACTACTTTCTGTCACTGGGGTTCTGCTCTTCAGCCCTCTTTGAAGTATAGCTTGCCTCTGCCATCTTCCACATCCTACTTGCTCATGCCATTCCTCTCCCCCATTTTTGCCCTTTCCAAGCCACCAACTCTATTCTCTCTTTGCTCAGAGCACACTGTCCTCCTGAAACAGGAAGGCAGTCTGATAATACGACTGTAAAATCTAAAAATAAATGTCCAGTTTAAATTGGAGTCAACCCACCACCTCTCTCCATCACTTTCTCTGTATGTAGGCTATTTTCCCTTGAATGAAAAAAAAAAAATTAAAAAAAGGATCTTTATGGAACAATATGGTCTCTGCATCTCACTTGAGAAGTCCCCGACTTCATTCCCACAACATTTGCTGCACTTAGACAGGCAACATAATGCCTGTGCTCCTTGTTGACACAACAGAGGAAAAGAACCTGATTTTCCACAGTTTGCTTATTTTTGGTACCTGACTTAGGTATATGTCAGAAGTAGCAGAGGCTCCTAGTGCTCCATGAGAGGGGATGCTCTTTTTACCCAGCCTAGCTGTCAAAACACATGGAAAGCATCTCTCACGTATTTCTCATGTAAGGAGATAAAGCACTAGAAATCCATTTATTTCTTTGATTGAGAGTACAGGAAAACAAGAGGAATATTGAGCTTCTCTATCAGGTCACAGCTGTGTCCTCCTGTGCCCATCCTGAGAAGATGCACCTACCAGCGCTGCCCTGGGATGATCTGAGCAATGTTTGGATGGTTTTCAGCCAGGTATGCAGGAGACACAGAGCTAGACAAGGAACCAGGGCAATGTCAGCAGTGAGCCACCTCCTCAGCAGCCTTCTCTGTCTGCCCCAGCACTGGGTGGAAAGAAGCACACCCTCAGCTGAGCTTCCCTTGGGGCTTTCAATCACTCTTTTTGTTTCTTCCACTCTGGATCAGAGGTCCAGCTGCTAGACTCCTGTGCATAAGGAGAGATGTTTCAACACAGATCAAGCCAGATCTGAATGTATTCAGCTTTTTGCCATTCTTCAGGAATTTAAGCAAGTGCTTGCCCAAAAACTGGAAGCTACATAGCTTTAGGGGAGAAAGAGGTACCAATCTCCCAGAAAAAAAGTCATTTCAGGTCAAGTGCTCACAGGTGATTAGCAATAAGCACCAGAGGGGCTTTCAAATTAAATAGGAAGGTATCTAGAGAGCTAAGGTACATTAAAAAAGTGTCAAGCAATCCTGCAAAGTGAGGGGATCAGGCTGCTCTCCTACTGCAGGATAGGTTTTAATCATTGTTACTGAGTATTGTTTCCCCTAAGGTCAAAAATGCAAGGGTAGAGTTTTATTCATACCTGCCCCTCGTACCAAACATGAACTTACCTGCATGTTACTTTCAAACACAGGGCAGGTTCTGGTCCCTTGAATACTTTCTGATTGTTGTGGCTTTTGTGAAGTGCGGTGCACTCAGGTACTGAGGGGGAAACAGGCTTATCTGGAGGAAGCAGGGTTATATTGCTAGTAGACAGAAAACATCATTCTCCTAAAAACTCTTTGTTGCAGCCCCAAGGCTCGTCAGTGGACGTGTTTGCAGCACATCACACATGTTTACTTAACCTTAGCATATTGATGTGAAAAAACTCTCTTGAACAGCTGGAAAAAAGATGTGTTTACTATGCAATGTGAGGACATTAACCTATGGAATGCCTCAGCTTATTTAAATCCATATACACCAACATAAAGTGTACTTAACCCCAGATGATGCAGCAATCTGATATGCAAGCTAGTAACAGCATACTTAGAGGTTAGATAGCATGGCAAACAAACTTTTTGTTTTCTATACAAGTTCCTTTGTTGTTTGCATGTTAGTTGCCTTTGTTTCTAAGTTGGAAAAAGGCTTATCTTCTCCAATAATATCCCATTGGCACTGTGAGATATACAACAGTGCAGCACCCTGGCTCTGCTACAGCACAACACCAAATGAAGTCACGAGGGAATTAAGATTTTCCACAGACAGAGAAGCATACATGCTTTGTTCACTGTCCTGTGCCCACAGCACACATGGGGAGAGGAGGTGCTTCTCACCATGTGGAAACTGTTAAGAGGATGTGAAAACAAATGTTTTTAATTGAAATTGTCATTGCTGAGCCAGACTGCTGTCCGGGGTATCTTGCTGAAAAGTGACAGCAGCAGCAGGGAAACAATGTAAGAGATTGTAAAACTGGCTTCCACCCTGCGCTAATTCAGGGACCACATATGGGATTCTGTCATGTTGTTTATTTTAAGACCTTACGCGACGGGTGAAAAGCCTCTTGGTGGTGCAAGGCTGAGAGCTGGGGAGGAAGCACAATCCAGATCAGACACTGGAGAGCTATGTCCTTCTCCCAGTGATCTGCTGTGTAGCCTCGCACCACTCATGTCATCCTCCCTGCCTGAGTGTCCTCTCAGGCTCTGTGATTGTTCTGTCACTTGACATCACCATTTAATGGGGACAGGGACAATCTTTTGTAACACACCCATAAGTACCAATGCAATAGCACTGTGAATAACAACAAATAATGATTTGCACTGGTACATTGGCTGTGGAATGTCTCGCTTCCCTCCAGTCCAGCTCTCCAAATCCATAGCAAGAGAGCCTGACGGAGATTTGTCAATCCCGGAACAATTCTTTGTAATGATTACTATTCCTTTCATTTGTATTCAGCAAATTCTTTTCTATATCTGCTCTTTTTTACTCAGTAAAATCTTTCAAGTGTGACTACGTGAGTTTTGCTTGTGCAGAGCTGGGCACTGTGCACGTGTTATCACACATCAGCAAAGTGTGTCTCCAGGGGGTCAGTGCCCAGGCGCGAGGTCAAGCTGCCCTCTTTAGTTCACCCAGAGAAGATCAAAGCTGTGACACATCAGCCCTACCTCTGTTTCCCACAGCAATATTTATAGCCAAACCATGTTCTGTAACAACAGGTATCTAAAGCTGATCTTGATGTCTGGATGTGGAGCACAAAGCCCAGAGTTGATGTATGTGTGCCTGCTCTCCAGCAGTTCTCTTTCAGCTCCTGCCTCAGGCTGTAAAGCACCCATGAAAAGCAATGTCCTCTAGTTGCCTTCTGTTTTTGCACAAATTTACCCAGCAAAGAGCGAAGGGAGATGAATGCCAGGATGAGAATCATTTTGAGTTTCCACTTCTGTGGACGAGACAGAAAGATTTTATCTTTTTCACTGGAGGCAGGGAAAGCAACTCTCACTAAGCCAGACTGATCTTTCTGAACTCAGAAGACAGAGTATTACCAATTCTGTCAAAATGGCCTCTGCTACATGAACAAACCTGATAATATAATCAATCAGGCCAAAACTATCTGCAAAAGGCTTCTACATCAGTTCACAGCATGAAAAAATAGCAAGCCAGTCTTTTCTGTTTCTGACAAAGTGGAACAGAAATCAAAGAATTAGTGCAATTTTATATTCCAGTTTTGAGAATTTTATAATGCTCATGCTACCACTGAACCCATCAATCTCCTTACTCCTCCTGCACGCTCTCACCTCCCTAGTTCTTGAAATATTAAACCCTTTTTTGATAGCATCCTTTGGATTCTTGGTTTAAACACTGCATGAGCAAATTAAGTTTGTATGTATGTGTAATGTAACGCTCATCTGAGGCCCCTCAGATTTTGCATGCAAGCATCTTTGATATGGAAATAGGAATGCTTTGGGCACATAGCATTCTGCAGACGGTCCTGGGCTCGTGCACCCATGCGAAGAAGCCAACTGCTGCATCTTTCTCCTGGGATGGGGGAGCACACTCCAATGCCCTGCTCAAACTATGCACTCTGGGCATATTCCATGCTGCAGGTTGCAACCAAAACCTGAGTAAACACCATCTCTCCTGTCCCTGTGCCTGGTTTGTACAGGAAGGGAAGCCAGCCCCCTGAAAATAGAAAGGGTCACATGCAGCTTTCCCAGCATGAGTGACAGGGGAAGCAGGACATGGTGCAGCTCACCCTTGCACTGCCGTTTAAATGTATCCAGACAGTTCAGCATTGCTCCCCCAACTCCCACTCCCCTCATAAGGGACTAGACTTGATCCTTCAGTCTCTTCAATCTTTGTCTCTGAAGTCACTTTTTAAGCACATATCCCCCCCACCTTCTGAGGATGTTTCCAGCTCTAATTCAAAAGCCATCTCCCTTTGGCACAGATTTGTGTCTCCACACTTTTGTGATGGAAAATTATGAGCTGAAATAAATAATCATGAGCCTGTGGTAGCAGAAAGAATGATGTCCCCTAAAGGAAGGAATCCTCAGCAATTTCAGTTGTCTGCATAATTAATTTTTTTTGTGTCCCTTATTTGGTGTCTCTGTCACACTTTGCAAATCCACACCAGGGCACTGCAGCTCTTGCTTTAGGGCACAAGCCATTTATATTCTCCAAGCCCCATTTTGGAAGCATCAGTCCCACTGAGTAGATATTATACATTCAAGGAATCTCACTGATACCAAAATGACTAACTGTGTGAGTGCAACTCACAGCAGCAATAAGCTACGTGACCTACTAGCTAAATTAGTATTGTTTTGCAAATGCATGGCAAAGTGAGGCAAAGGCTGTGTGCTACTTTGCAGAAGGAACGGGTCAAATCACCCGAGACCCTTGCCTTACAGCTGGATAAGGTCCAGGATAAGGGGTTGTTTGGGGTTGTTTTCTTTTTTCTGAAGGATTTGTACTGCTCAAACAGAAAATATGAACTTGTTGGGGAATAGTAAACAAGGGTCTGAGTGCAGGAAGATGGACTGAGCAATCACAACACAAAGTAAATGCCAAGTAGATATGGTCTTCAGGTACTTTGTCTCATTCCTCCAGCTCATATACATATTATTGTTAATACTAATTTCAGTGTAAAACTCAGCACCAGACGGGAAACGTTAAGCATGCCATGAAAATGGTAGGGGGTTTGTATGTTGTTAGGAATTCAGGGAAATTCTCACATATAAAGACACCTTTCAGCTTTTCTTTCTGCTTCCACAAGTGCTTGTAATGTCTTAATTATTCACATATTCACAGTATGCTATTCCTTACTCTCTAATGCAAATGCAGAGTTCCTGGGCTGACGTTTTTCATTACTTATATCCACTTCAGAAACAGCTGAAATTATTTTGAACTATATTTTCTACGACCTAAATGACTTTGTGGGTCCATAGCTATAAAGTGTGTCAGTTTTGCCATGATTGTCTCATGCTATCTCTCATCTTTTCCCACAGGATCTGTTCTACATAAAGCACAAAAACATTGGTTTTGTTTTGACCTGACTTGTTTTGTATTGTCGCTTTCATTCTTTTAAGAGTCAGAACATGCAACGTACGTTTTGGCCAGGGTGATAAGTGCTCTCACTGTCCTTCCTTTGAGACAAACCTAGAATTTTCTCTCAATTTAACTTGAGTTTCCCTGAAGCTGCTGCTGTAGCATGCCTCCTTTTAGACTGACCTCACAGAACATAGATGCCTTTTCTTATACATTAGCCTCTACTAGAGCTCAGACTTATTTAAACAATGGAAAGAAAGCACTGCCTCTACCTTTTTTCCCTGGAGATGACACTCTGCTCCATAATAATGGAAAATCTCCCTAAGATGGCTGATGTGATTGGGTTAGCAACTAAATTATGTGAGCGGAGATAACCTAGGCTGATTTAAAAACATAATCGTTTAGTAGATTTTAAGGCTATAGGGGCTGCTGTGATTATATGGGTTAAATTCCTACAAAAGAGTAGGCTAATTCCTGGCTGAGTTAAATAATATCTTTTTGAAGCCAATTCAGTTTTGAGTTAAAGGTACGTCCCTTGGCAAATCAGTACAATGATTAATTACCTTTGCTATTTAAATGTTGAAACCCCTTGAAATGTCAAGCCTCAGTTGATAGTCAAAACACATACGTGAGCTCTTGCTTCTTCCACAGGGTTAATGACTTCTCTAGTGTCAGGTACTCCCACCCTCTCCAGCACTGTTCAAAGGCTGCTCTCAGCTCAGCTTAGGATCTTCTTTTTATTTTTTTTGACAGGCTAAAGGGGCTGCTTCCACAAGATCCGTATGGTAGAGTATATTTTCCATATTTGTAGTCATTGTTGTTCCTTCCTAAAATCTCGTTAGAATTCTAAAATCATCCTTTAGAAAAGTATCTCCATTTTTCACCATCTCTTTTTTCCCCCTTTTTAAACCTGGCACTAGCATGGGGCACAGTATTGCAAACGATCCTGCTGGTGCAATAGGACCTTCTGCTCCTGCCTGACCCCCAGCTGGTTACACCTCCTTGGCTCCCATCCATGGTCTCAGCCAGCACATCTCAGTGGGAGCTCATGTTCAGTTTGTTAACTGATGAGACTGGCCAAAAACCCTTAAAATGTAACTGCTTTTCAATATAAAATTTTAAGACTACTTTTCCTGCTTTCTGTCATGCTCCAACACACACACACACACAAAAGATCCGGCAAATAAAATGCTTCAGTCATGACTTGCTCCTGTTCTATCCCTTGGGTATGGCAGCTTGCTTCCTCCCTCCTCTCCTCTGTGGGTGAGTCTTCCTGGTTGTGCTAAGAGCTGAGGAGAGCAGACAAAAGCAGTGGCAGGAATCAAAATGGTGAGGAAAAGAGCCTTGTGCCCAGCAAGGCACCAATGCTGTGCTTCTCCTGCTGTGTGCATGTACTGGTGCCAAGAGGAACAGCAGTGGCATGGCATGGCACTCTCAGACCTGACGTACAGGGTGGCTCACCAGCGCATGCCACCCAAACCCCAAATACCATGGTGCTCTACAGCCAGGTCTGGGTACTGTTTTTTTCCATTTAAAATCACAGCAGTTGTTGTCCAGAGTCAGACACTCCCACAAAAAGAATTCCCCAATTCATGAACAAGTCTACCACTACACCTTTGGCCCTCTTCCAAGTCTCCATCGCCCATAGTGCAATTCCTCCTTCTCCATCCACCAAGCACACACAACCCTTCTGAAACACGGTTACAGATTTGGAAATCAGTGTTTGAACCTTTCAGAAGAATGCTTCAATCTGACCAAGAACAGGAACTGCACCTGACCTGCACATGCGCCTCTGCACCTGCATGGGGTGGAGAGGGACACCAACACTCCCCTCCCAGCTGTCCCTTTGGACTGCCCCCCTCACCCTTCTTATAGAGGATTGTTGCACCTCAGACAGCCTTAAGAGCTACACAGACAATTAGTACTCTCTCGTCATGGTTTCATGTCCATACTTCAAAGACTTTTTACTTTGCTCTCTTGTGTGAGTCAGTCCTCTGACAGAAATGTTGCTACAGGGACATCTGAAGGCTCCCAGTCTCAACTCTCTACTCCACTATCAGTTTCTCCTACTCCCATTTTCTTTATTTTAGCTGAGCTAACATTTTTTATCCCAATATGCTCACTTCTAAATTGGCCCGTTGTTTATTTTTTGCTTCTCTTGCTTTTCTTTTTTCATATATTTTCTTCACAGCTCCTTATGTCTTTGAGAGTAAACATTTGTGTCTTCATGTCCAGTATGAGCTATGGAAACAACAACCAAATGACTGTTGGTTCCTGTTGAGTCAGTAGCACTGCACTGATTCAGTATGCACACGTTGTGTAATCCTGAAAAAAATCTCTTACTACCTTTATTATAAGACATCATCTTTTTGATTGTCACACACTGGGAGGTATGATAGGGAAAGTTAACTTCCAGAGGAAACTGAGAATAAATGACAGTTCCCTAGATTTTCAGATAAAAATGTCCTGGTTTTATTCCAGTCTTGGTATAGCTTGTCAGGATTTGATCTCTCTTTTTTTAAAAAAATATTATATGTATAGTGTAGTTTTGCATATTACCAATAAAAGAGATGTATTTTTAAAAAATGAAGAACTCAGAAAGAACCAGGTAATTCTTTCTGCCTCTAACAACTAAATCTCTGTGCCTCCTTCCCTCGTGAGCCAGTATGGCCCTGACTCAGCAAAGTTCCCAACTGCATGCTTGGTTGTAAGCCTGCAAATAGCCTCATTGGCTTTGCTCAGCCATGTGTTCAAGTTTAACTGAATCGAGACCTCTCACAGATGTACACAAGTTTTATTAAATGCAAAACTGAGGAAAATAAGGTGCCTGGCTTTCTGGATGGTCTGGAAACCAGGCAGGAACATTAGAAAAATTACTCACATTTATGAGGTTTAGTGTGGAGCTCAACCAAAAAAACAACAACTTTTTCTTCCCCAGAACTCCTCTCCCTTCCTGATCCAGATGTTGTTATCTTGGATAAATGCAAACCAAGGCTCAAACTATTCTGTCTTGGTTTTGCAAAAGCTATGTTGAAAGTGTTTGCAAAACTGAAACTACAGTCAGTGTGATCTGGCTGCTGCAGTGTGCCTAAGACTGAAAAAGAGTGCTAAAACTGAATTTGGACTCTACAACTTAGATGCCTTTGATCACTATTCCCTGCCACTAGCTTTTTCTCATGGCCTGTCTCAGGTCACCCCACACTTTTCATAAGTACGTCTACAAAGGTTTGATTTCAGTAGAGGATTCAGGGCATTTGCTTTTCATTCCTCTTTTATTCACCCCTTTGATAAAAACGGGAAGTGTCCTCTTCAGCTAGAGTCACATTCAGCTCCACTTCCCAGAAGGAAAGTGAAAGATTATGTATGGACACTGAGTGTCAAAAAGGACAGGAGAATGGTGATCCTCATTGAAGATAAGTTGTCTTTTTACATGTAGCTGAATTTTCTTGATTTGTGGCTCTGGTTCCTCATATGTTACAAGAAAGGATGAGGGCCTAAAATAATAAAGCAAGAAGGGTGAAATTAGAGCACCAAGTTTTGTACTGCTTTATACCCACGTTCATCTGTCCTGACACGACACTGGTTGAGAAGCCAGCTCAGAAAGTGAAAGCCAGGGAGTATTTCATCACTTAAACCTGGAACAGAGAGCTGTCTGACTCTGGCATTTTGAACAACCACTAATTTCATCATTAAAGTTCAACAGTGGCCCAAATAAAGAGAATTACATTAATCAGGACCTGCTAATGGACACCAGCGAGTCTCTCATTTCAGTGAAACTACAACTTCATAAAGAACAATTATGTTGTATGGCAGAGTTACAACTGCATAATTATTGGAAATATTGCCTGACAACAGTGAAAGCAGCCACTCCTGGAGATTACTCTGTACCCAGCACTTGGAGACTAAGCAGTGCAGGAGGAGGCATGAGACAGTCTGCTGACCACCACCAGTGATCTCAGGAGAGACCCTGCAGGATACTGGGAATGCGTATGTTCATGAAATGGATTTAGTTCCTCTTCTACTGAGCCAGTGACGTCCAGACAGCCACTCAGCATCATTTGCAGGGGCTAGTCAACTAGCTCTTTGGATCTCTCTGACTCTGTTGACCAGGTACACAATTTAGTTGCTTATATTTAGGCATCTGGTAACATTCTAAGGTACTGTAGGGTATCCTGCTTGCTACTGAGCAGACCTGCAAGGTGTGATAGGTTGTATAACACCTGATATCTGCAGAGAAGTATCTTGGATACTCTATGGCATCTCAGAAAGCACTACATATAGACAACTAACCTCCTCCTAGACCCCCACGGACTATAGCAGGAGGTACTGCTGTTGCACTCACAGCTCACATGTAGACACTGACCCACAGACACCCGAATTTGATTGCTTTATATCATTGAGCTGAATCCCATTCCTGTTGACCCAGTAACCTTCCTCCATCATGCCCAAACCACACACCCAGTAAATGGTCAGTGCTCCCTGGCTTTTGCTTACTTTTGCTAGGGCTCTTCAAATGAGTGTAGTTGTTTGTAGCTCCTTTCACTTTCTTTTTTTTCCTCTGTCCTCCAATCCCCATGCTCCATCAGTTAGTTCAACCGCTTGCCTTCTTCCTTTTCCACTGCTCTCTGCACACAGAATGATCCTCCTTCAGTCCCTGCATCCTGCCATATTTTTTAGAAAATATCATGGCTGCCTGATCTCTATGACGTAGTGATGCAGCCCATCAAGGACCACTGGAAAGAACACCTACTACAGTTCTGAGGTCCTTGGTTTGTGGCTGGGTGGGACAGATCTGACATTTCCTTGGTTGAGGAACACCTTCAATCCTAGTCCAGGTTAAGCACTGGTCAAATACTCTTGTGCTAAACAAGAAGTCATATGAGAAAAAAATCAGAAGCCAAAATTTTTAAGAATGATGGGATTTATATATCCCTGCTCTTAACATTTACTGTCAGCTGACTGTAGTCACTCCTTGCTCCCTGTGCCAGCTGGTTTTGATGTCCTTTGGAGACACAGAACTTGGGTATGTTCAAAAAACATGATACCATGTTGTGAAGATACCTGAGCAATCTTTGAGCCAGGAATTTTAAGTGTGCATCACTATAATTCTCTTCTTGGATAACTAGACCTGCTGAGAAAAAAAATACATAGGACCACTGGAATATGTATTTAAAAAGTTATATGCAAGTATTGAATGACTGATTCAGTTCTTCCAGGAATTTCTGCCTTCACTGGATATAAAGCTGCCTAAGAGTATTTCTAGATTAAGAGGCTGGAACACTTCCTGGTTGTTAGGTACATGTCCCAGCAGTATTCCAACTCCAGAAAGGTCAAGAGCCCTTAATACATCTCAGTTCCTACAGAAAGGAAATTAATAGCTTTTCACTGGAGAGAGGAAATATGCAGTACAGACAGCATCAGGCTAAGATGTTGGGTGCATCCAGCCAGTAATCCAGATTCAGACTGTGTTTCCTAAACCTTTGGATTGTGCTTGATTTTTAATCCTCGAGATCAAAAGCTCTCAGAGGCGGCGAGCGCACTGCTTTGTGTGCACAATGAAGAGCAAGCTGTCAGTGCTGAGTAAATAATGCATAACAAGTTTTATAACCAGGACTTAAGAGTGTCTAACTGTTCTCTCGTGGCAGCTGCATATTTGCTTACTGTGGGAACTGAGTGACATTTGAATGCACACATCCAGGCAGCTAGTCAACCTGGGAAGCTGTGCCATCCTTCCCACCACCTCCTGGTTTTAGCATCCAATCCACGACTTAGGGGTGATGTTTGGTTCCAGCTCCAATCAAATGGCAGCAGAGGCACAGACTGGCCTCTTTAGAGGGATTTATTGGTGTGTAGGAGGAGCTGCTTTTCTAGAGCTTTAACAGCTCTGAATAGAGCAAAGGTTCTACTGCACCGTTGTACTTGGGTCAGCAGCATCCCTTTGCTAGGTTTGGCTGGCATGGGAAGGGGAGAGAAGGATTGCCCATCCCTGAATCCACCTCTCTGGAACACAGAAAGAATTATAAAAAAAAATTAATGTCTTATAGTAAGTGTAAAATGTGCGTTTTGAGCCATTTCTTATTTGTAGTTCTAACTGATATTATCGATAGTATTTTCATTCAAACTGGAGAAAGTAGACAAGGTCAAATAGTTCACTTGTGTTTTAAAGAAAAAAAACTCATGTTTCATATGAGTACAGACCCAGAAGGAACTGCCTACACCACCTTATCCTGTTTCCTGCTGCCTCTTTCAATCACATCACTTCATCTCTTTTTTCAGTTGATCATGCCCTATCTTGAATCTCAGGCCCCTTGCAGCCCCTGTTTCTAATGGGGAGCAGCTCCAGAGCCTGATTCTTCCTCTACTTAGAAACCTATTAATTAGCAGATGATGTATAGTGCTAGCCTGTTTGTATTACTTAGCTCTGCTCTCTGCCTTGTCTTAGAGAGTTCTGTTTCCCTGAGGTACTCTAAAGAGCAACCAGTCTCTCTTTTACTTGGCTAAGCAAGCTGAGCCCTAGTTTCTTTCATACCTTATCTTCAGCAAAATCACTTCCAAGCAAAAAATGTCCAAGCAACTCTGCTCCATGCCCCTTACAGACTTCACACTTGGGAAGAAATGCCACTTTTCTGGAAAAAAAAAGAACATGCCACAAGGTGACATTTCCCTTTGCCTTTCATAGAAGAGATGTCAGTCTCCTGAAAAGGTCATGAAAATGAATGCTTGCAAGAGTGCAGAAGAGCTAGGGTGCAGGTCCATCCCACGCATTTCTCACTACTCTTTCTACCCTTTTCTTCTGTGGCTCAGTTCTTACTTTGACTCTTTCAGCTCATTACCTACCTCAAAGTGTCCCCCGAATTCGGGACAACTGTGAAGATGGCTCTGTGCATCAGTCAATATTCCCAAAGAGAATCTCATCATTTACACCAAGCCAGGTCTCTGCCTGAAGCCCCAGGAGAACAGCTCCTCTGTATCTCCAACTGTAAAGGTTTCTGTGGTGCCTCTTTTGCAGGAGGTTGTGAAATGAAGGGGTTTGTCCTTGCACCCTCTCTATCTGCACACCAATCAGTGGGAGCTTTGCAGGCTTTAGCATGTGATTAGCACAGAGAACTCATGCTGTATGATGAACTCTTCTGCTCCAGGTTTTAACCTCGTATTTTTCAACACACAGAGAGGATATATCTCTGGATATAACGTTCATCATAAAGACATGCCAGGCAAAGCTTCCTTCTCCAAGAAAAATAAAATTATGTCTTATTTTAGAATGCTCTTTTTAATGGGTTGTCAAAGATGTGATCGAACCACAGGAAGTTGTTAAAAATACATGTCACTCTAGACATTTAACCAACACCATGTTTTCAACAATTCATGTTCTGACCGCAAAGTTACCTTTGCAATGCCCATATCTGAATAGGTTTATCTTACGTGCTTACCTGGCAGTCTAGGTTTGTGCCTCACTCTACTCGCAATTAAATCTTTCTTTTTTTCTTGTATTTTCAGTGTGTGTGATTTTTATCTTTTTTTTCCAAGCAGGTACAGCACAACTCCTAGTGAAAAAAAAAAAGAGGCCACTTACTCATAGATGATAAAAATTCACAGTAAAACCACAGATGTAACAGAGTGAGAATTACTGCAGCAGCAGGAACAGAAGATAAAAGAGGATTACATACAATGAAATGTAATAATTGACTAGAAGTCACCGAAAAATACCAGATGGATGTCACTATTCCACACAGCTCTAATATGCTGTAGACTTTATTGAGCTTCACTTGAGCTTTGCTTTTACTATTTTCCTGAGTGTAATTGAGGTTTATTGATACATTATTATGAGCTAGTTTATATGTAACCATAAAAAAATACAGTTTGAGGCTCCTGTATAACCAGGAACACTGTACTATTCTGCTTAGCTGAAGACAGTCACATTAATGACTGCAATAAGACGAACTCCTGCTTCTTCCCTTAGACCTTTACAGAGAGTATGGACAGTAAATGCTTCACACAGCACTTAAACTGCAGGAGCATTTTCAGTGCGGGATTGCTGCTTAAAAAGATCAGGCATACAATTTCAGATACTGACAAAAGAAGCTTATACGGGATTTTGTTTCTAGGTTTGTGTATAAAGAAAACAAATCTACATACTATAATGACTTGCCAGAGTCAGTCTGGAGCTCTGCTTAGTTATCAAGAATTTATGTTTCTATTTATTTTAGCACTGTGGGCAGGGGAGACAAGGAAATGTTTGAATTTTGCTCTTCTTTATCTCCTGCCTCCTGGCAGGGGGTTGAAATAAAAGGAAATGAGTGAAAGCTGGTGCTCTCTCTTCTGACTGAACCGGATGGTCCTGCTACTTTCCTAATTTGGCAAGATGGTGCCTCAGTGACCAGAAATTTACTATGAGCAGGATTAGCTGGTACCTAACTCAAAAGCTTCTGCCTTCATAGCAAAGATTAGAGCACCATGCATGGGAAGAAAAGATGCCTCACCTGAGAGACCTACTGTGGCTGGATTTTCACGAGGGACTGAAGCACGTTTTTTGGGTAGGTGAAACCAACCCTTGAATTTGCACCTTCTGCCATAAGGTGGGACGCACTACTTGCCTCATCTCTCCCAGAAAGCATTTGGAACAGTGGAGCACACAACCAAGGGATTGGCCCAGACATGGGCAGGGAGTCAGCTAAGCCAGCCAGGAAGTTGAGCAGTTGGCATGGCACCTCCAAAATACTAAAATGTGGGGAGGTCCCAGGCACAGGTCACTCAATCCAAGCTCAGGTCAGAGGAAATGCAGCTCCTGCAAGTACAGATACATACACAGGCACAAGGCAACGAGAAGCAATCAGCCCAGAGGGTCTGGCTGCTGGGATGACACATTGGGTGCGCCTGGTCAGAGAGGACCCTCTTCCTCTATTTGGAAGGGTCAGATGTAAGCCCTCTCCTCAGGATCAGCTTGTGCACTGGGTCAGCTTCCCTAAAGAAACTCTTTTCTCCTCATTTTTATCTTCATCCTCCTCATCATCCATTTGTCTCTTCCACGTTGCGTTTCCAGCCTCTCCACCTGTGGCCTTTTGCACGGGTGTTGCAATCCCAGCACAGAGGCACACAAATCACAAAAAAAAATCCCAAGGTGGCAGCACCCCAGACTGTGCTGCATTGCCCTGAAGCCGAGCAGTTGTCCTGCAGCCAGCCTGTGCCCAGGCAGGAGGTGGCACCAGCAGACCTGCACAGAAGCCAGCCAGGGTGCAGGGCAGGCAGCCTTGGGCACCTGCTGGCCACAGTCTGGGGAGCAGCACTGCAGCATCAGCTCTGCCAGACATGCCAGCAAACCCTGCCACAGCTGCAGATGCCAGTCTCCTCCTCTCCATAGTTAATTCCTCTAAAGCACTGGGTTAATTCCTCTAAATCACTGGATTGGCATCACGTGCCAGCTCTCCCTTCCTGACCAAAAGCTTGCACCCCTGCCTTGTCTCCACGCAGCTCTCATCCAGCACAGCAGAAGGGAGGCACTCCCCATCCTCTTGCAACCTACTTCAAATATCCCTTCTTAATGATTTCATTTAAACTGTGCATTGACTGTAAGGTGTTCTACTGGCCATTTTATGCACACTGGAAAGATAGCACAGTGGCTTCAGTTCCATTCTCACGTGCTGACTTCCTTTTGTCCTCATAAAGACTCTTCTTCCATTTGAACCTTGCTAGAGAAGGCAGGAGTGCCAAGCAGCATAGCCCTGCCCTGTGGGATACATATTCAAAATCCCCCAGTGCCCTTCTTTACCTTTCCTCCTGCCAGGGCACCTGTATTTCTGATCATTACTGCTCTGTCCAGTTTATCTTTCCCCTTTTCTACACCCTATCAACAGGGTCACTTTGAAATAATACATCAAAGCCTGTGCTGGTGGTTGACCTGACTACTCTGACGAGCCCCTAACACCCACCACGTCACTGACCCAATCAGGGTGCACCGAGGCTGTGGCCACTGACATTGAGTAGCTAATTAAAATTTTGTGCTTATTGTGGAGATGATGTGACCTGTGTGATGTATATTTTAATCATCCTTCAGAATTAAAAAAAAAAAAAAAAGAAAAGAAAAATCTTCTTGTTCCTTCCCTCTAAAAATATCTTTAATGAGCATTAGATTATGGCCACTAAGAGTATGGTAATTCAGCACTTAGTTGTTTTTTAGGAATTAAATTGTGGGAGTCTGTCATACATACTTGCCCTTACACCTATTTGAATAAACTTTTATTCATATAATATAAAACAATTGTACTGTTCTAGGACATGTGTAATTTTAATTTATGTAAATGGGATCTTTATAGGAAAATGTGTTGTTCTAGCTGTGACAGTGTCCAGACTCTGTGTGTTGCCATTGGATACTCCCCATGGTACAAATGTATCATGGACTTTGTTTCCACTACAGATATTTTTATAGAGAATGTGAACAAAAAAGCCATTATACAAAATGGTAAAAAGGAGCTTGCAAGTACACATTTTCAAGTAACCATTTTCAAAATATTTTTAGCACATCAAAAATAAATTTTGCTGGAAAAATCTATTTTTAAAAGTTGAGTTGACTGAAGTGAAAAATACTGTTTCTGCTTGGAGATCATACTCCAGTTCTAGAAAATTAAATCAAGGCTATTCTCTAAAGAAATTGAATTAAAAATACCTAATGCCAGATATTCATCTTAACAAATAATGAAAACAAGTGTTTACATTATTCAGAATTTACTTGGTGAGGTGTTCTTTAAAAAAATTTTTTGGTGACAGTGAAGCAACCTTGTAAAGTAGTTTGATGGTGTAGAATATACACTATAGCTTTAGAAAGGACACTCCTACATACAGGAAAACTGTAGTGTAAATTACCTTTGCTCTCTACAACTTTCAAAATTCAACAAAATGTCCACAACATGTTTTCTCCCTAAACAAACATAGGCCTTGTCTTTTGGTCTCTAGCATCTACTTCTTACACACCCACAACTATTTTCTTACTGTTCCTCTAGCTCCAGTTTGCTGTTCAACAGGACAGATATTGCCTACATGTTTGAGAAAACACCATTTGCATCACTGGGGTAAATTAAAAGCTGTCACAGGAACACATAATAAATAGATTAAATGCATGGTTCAACATTTGAAGATGAAACTGTAAACAGCAGCAAACTGTCACTTTGACATGCGCTTGCATTCATCTAGAAGCCAATTTAAGTATCTTTGACTGTTTGCTTTAGTATAATGGCACTGCCTTTCTCTAGAAGATACATGCAAAAACCAACTTCTAGAAAGAGAGAAGAACAAAATAATGTTCAACTAATACGCAGCCCTATTGCAAATATGAAATTATACTCAGTAGAAACCCATGTAAAGAAGTAGTTCAAGAACCCTAGCATTAACAGCTCTTTGGAAGGGGTAAAGAGCAGGATGGGGGCGACATGAATGTGGCAGTGTCATTACAGAGCATGGGAAATAACAGTGTCTTTAGTCATTTTTCCTGATCCTCACATATATAGGAGTTCCTATGTACTCACACACAACCACACACTCAGTGATAAACTGCAGAAAGGGCATTTGGCACCAGGATTAATTATTCCCCCGTGACAGTCCCGGCTGCACCAAGTGGCTGCTCATTAGCATGCCACCCTACTGCCAAAGGACAGATGAGATAAAAACAGACTCAAGAGAAGAGATAAAAGGAGGTGAATGAGGGGAAATGCCTTTTAACTGCCTGTCTCTCTTCTCTCTGAGGATCTCCCTCCTGAACTACCTTAAGTTGAGCAGCTGATATATGGATTGTAGTGCTGCTAGAGACGCGGTACATCTGTCTCAAGTGCAGTTATTTAGTACTTTTTGCTTTCTCCTTGCCTTCCACAATGGTGATAAGAAGCCTGATTTTTTCAAGTATCCCTACAATTACTGCAGAGAGAATGTGCTTTGTTGCTAGTAATAGAAATAATCATTTTTCCAAGTTCTGTATTTTATATGGAGACATTTTTCTCCATTTTAATAGCATCACATTTTCAGAAATGAATATAATTAGCTTTTTCTTGGCTTAAGTAAAATAAGCAAGTCTTCTCTCATCAATCAAAAAGAAGTCAGTGAAAAGAAGGCTGATTACAATGCACACATAGTAACATCTAATCTAATATCCCACTTTACGAGGGAGAGAAGTATCACAAGTGAAGTTTATATCATAATCATATCAAATAAATACTTTCCTACTGTCTTGTCTGTAGCACTGCAGCTGAATTGGGATGACAGATCCGGTATTTATGAAGTCTGACAGAGGAGCAGAGCTCATGGGGTTTTGATATATGCTAGCACAAATATGTCCTTTTTATTTTGTTTTGCTGCTTGGATCAGAAAGAAATTTATCACTCTGATTAGTAAGTATTTATGTCAGCACATTCATAATGCCATAAAGCATTCCTCTTCCCACTTTCCTGGATTCACAGCTTTGGAGATTTGTAGGGAAACAGGGGATACCTGTATTTCATAGCAGACAAGATTTTCAACAAGAGCTGTAGGCAAAAAAAAAACAACTTGTAAGCCAGTAACCACCATTTAAACAGGTTTGGAGCTCATTTAGGGAAGCTAAGGGACCTTTCTTTCGAATTGTAATCATAAATAGCTCACTACATAGTAACACGATTTTTCCTCCATGTCTCACTGTGTGGATAATATAGGGGCTGCTTCTTTATGGAGCTCTCTCTAAGCAATTTCTGGATCTCTATGTAGAAAAAGAGAGCTTCAAAGCACTCATTGCTCACAGAAATATTCAGTCTCCATCCTGAGCCCAGTCAAATCTTCTAATATGTATCAGCAGAATGCCACTGCTTGGGAGATATTTATAGTAAGATGGCTTCATTCTCATGATGTATAGTGTCATAAACAATCCATCTGTAAAATATATCATCAGAGCATCAATCCTTATAATTATATACAGCAGATGTAGGCACAATGGACTAGTGATGCTTCCCCATTCAGGACATACCAGTCGTTCCCCCTTGGTTTTAAATCTACTGCTAGCAATGCAGAGGCCCCTTATTTTACACCTCATTGCAATTTTGGCTTGCCCTGTATTTCAGCACTGATCAGACCATGTTAGTAGTGTAGTACTTATGCTAAGAAACTTTTCCCCTGGCCTACAATTTGACTAACAGCTTTGCAGGCTAGCGATGAACTGATGAATAGATACACATTTTGTAATGTTGGCTGCAAAGTGGTCTTTCGCTCATGCAGAATAAGTAATTCCATGAGCATCAGATGTGACAAAGCCTCTGTTTCTTGCCATTTGTGTCCTCTGATATTATTTTTGTTTGCCAAATTACACAACAATTTTCCATTAACACTAAAAATACATGCAATGTCTTCCCACAGAATGTATTGGCAGTGATCCTTGGGCTGGCAGGATCAGCAATGCCAGTAAGCCAGAGGGATCAGACATAAACCAGGGGTGAATTTGCAAGTGTTTATACTCCCATTTCTCATCTACCCAACTGTCTGTTTTTATAAAACTGGTAAAAACATAATTACTTTTGAGACCTCTGCCTCTCTGTCAAAAATGGCTGGAAACAGCTACTGAGTTCAAGAGTTATTAAGAGTGAGGAGAGAGACCCACAGGCTGAAGAAGGGAATATCCCAGGCTTGTTTCCATGGGAAATCAAGATACAAATGTTCAGAAAAAAAGTGGGTTTAGAACAGTCCACAGCCTGAATGAGAAGAGCTGGGAGTGAGCCAGCCTCACTCCAATAGGGAAAGCTGTCAAGGCTGCTAAGGAAAGGAATGGCAGAGAGGAGATGCCTAGGGTCAGCCAGGAGAAGGGGCACTGCTGGAGTTCCCCAAAAAGGAGCAGCTATTTGCAGCCAAACTCTGCTATGCTCCCAGACTAATAAAACCCTTCACAGCAGTTGCTGGCAGGGCACAGAGGGACTCCAAAACCTTCTGGCTCAACTTGGCCACCAGCAGCAGGAGCCCTGGAAATCAGCCATTCTCAGTAACATGCCCTCCATCCTGAAAGAGGAATGGGAAGAGGCTCCTGCACCATCTTCTTCTTGCTCAGCAATCCCCAAGCACCCAGAAGCTTTACCATTCATCTTCAAAATTACTTTTTGCTGTGTAGCTTTGCAGATACCCTCCACAGGGCACAGACAGATGCCTTCTCATAGGCAGGGTTTCTCTTCATGTGCACTTTGTAGCCTCCCAGAAAGTGTAAGCTCCAAACAAAGCTTTTCCCACTCTTAGGTGTGTTAGACGTCTCTCCTGAGTGACGCCTCATGTATCCTGAAAGATGAGAAATCATGTTAAAGATTTCTTTTAGAGAAAACTCAGGAAAACTTACTGTTTTTGAGACTTCCAGGCTTCATAGTAGGTTGGGTTGTGCCACACATGGGTTACACAGACTTTGCTTTTTTAGAAAGTAAACTTGAAAATGTAGAAACCTCCTCTGATCTACTTAGTTTTATAGTGACTCCCCAGATGCTTCCTACCAAAAGCCTGACAAATTATCTATCTGATTTCAGACTAAGCCTGTGTAATTTAGAATGCATAATTTGCCTGAGTTTTTGTGTATAATGGTGTGAACTTTAATTGTATATTTTGGGGAAAGATTGTGCAAGGCAAAAACCAACCAAACAAACTAACAAAAGGTATTTCCATGCCTGACTTCTTTTCAAAGTTAGTAGCACCTACATTAACAAAGGGTGTGGGATATCTTTGTAGAACTATTCAAGTTTGAATCTGCTATTTTTCTGCTAATTAAAACCATTAATAAAAAGAAATATTATGGACAATAAATCTTTCCTACATAAATATGTTTGTTTGATAATTAATTGCCTGTTATCTGAAAATCTATCCTGTGCTGCTTTGTTTTTCAGCTCAGTACAGCAGCCTGAACAGTACATCCACTTTTTTTAATTAATTGTCTGTACAGAATGCATTTCCCCTTAGTCTTTTAGAAATGCCTCTGTCAAGTCTGGCCCTTCTGTCTGGATCGAGCCTTTGACAAGGTTGTGCATTGCCCTCTGAGCATGTTCACTACACAGCAAGAGGAACTGCAGACCGAGTTAAGTCCGGACTGAAAACAGGGTATTTTTGAATCATGTGTGTCACAGCACCAGTTAGAAGCAAAGTAGGGGAAACGTAGTGAAGCCTGCAGGTTGTCACTGTTTGTGCATTCATTCTACTGATGACACAACTTTGTGGCTGTCTGCTGTTGAGTAGCCTTTCATCTTTGTCTCTCCTGCCTCATGACGTGTTCTAAGAGACTTAATC
This sequence comes from Merops nubicus, assembly GCF_000691845.1. Taxonomy (NCBI): domain Eukaryota; kingdom Metazoa; phylum Chordata; class Aves; order Coraciiformes; family Meropidae; genus Merops; species Merops nubicus. The sequence continues at coordinate 44,153 of NW_008607836.1, forward strand.
AGTTCTGTCCAGATGGATGCTAATGAAGGAGACATTATACAGAATGCTGTTATAAATTCTTATTCACATCTCATTTTCTTTTGTCTCACTCTATTTTTAGAGCTGATTTCTGGAGGTGCAATTACAGCCCAAATATTTATCAAGCAGGCAACATCTGAAGCTGTTATTTCATGCCCACCCACTCTGATTTTTATCTGCCTACAGCTGATGAACAAGCCCTACACATATTATTCACAAACCCCATAATAATATTGACCTTGTGTGGCATTTATACAATAAACCAAACCAGTTTTTCAGATATGTGATAAAGATATTATCAGATACATGACAAAGGTGTCTTTTTATCTACGTATTAGGGCGGCCTTTTTTACAGAGATTATTTGAACTCACAGACGGGCAACAACAGCACATAAACTTTCAGAAAAGCGACTGAAAAATATTTCAGGTTCCAGTCTCACAAAGGAACTTTGTTAGTGCAAATCTAATTGTTAGTAAGGAACAAAGGGCTCTGTGATATGTTAATAAAGTCTGATTACTGAGAGACTTTAGTATTGTTGCTGACTGACTTTGGTCCCCATAAGGTGCCAGCACCAGTGAAACTATCGTCGGAACTGCTACATTTTTACAGTTCAGCTCTCCTGGTGAATTTTCATAGTGTCAGTAAAGGACAATGTCATGCTATCAGGACCTCAACAGAACTTTTCTTGCCAGCACCCACCCACATGAAATTCAAGGAAGTGTAATGAGCTTTGGGATGTCTATCCTTTTGCAAAGCCACTGAAACTGTCAGAGGTCTCCAGAAATAATTAATAGGGAAAACAACTGGGTGGGCTCACGCACAGATTTGACAGCCTTGCACAAAACTGGGAAACTGAGGCAAGGTGTAACTGGTGACATCAGGTCACACTGAGCATACTTCCAAACAAAATTACTTGTGTTTCTTTACTAAACACAACTGGTTAAAAAATGGTTTTACTTTTGATTCAAAAGATGACATTTTCTAGGAAAGAAGGCTTGCTCTTCTCATGCTGGGATATCTTCTCGGTGCTGGCTTAGAAGTAGATATACCTCTCTAGAAAGGCAAAAACATGTATTTTGTGATGCTCTGACTGCTGGGATCAGGGGGAGAGGAAGGAAGAGGGCTGGATCTGATGACTGCTGTGCTCCTGTAACTGTCTGAAAAAGATATGCTTGTTTTTGAGAAAAAACGACCTCTGATATTGTCTGTAAAGAGAAATAAGACTACAGGTAATGCTGGAAGCAAAACGTTGAGTTAAGGCTTCCTGACAATTTTTTTCCCCCCACTATTTGTTCTTTTAAACCTTCTCCAGACTCAAACTTTTTGTCCTGGCCTTTTTGCTATCCAGTACCTACTTCTGTTGGCATACCATCACGCCACACGCAGTGGCCATCACACCCATCTGTCTCAAGAGCCAGGTGGACAGAAAGGCTGACACCACCTCCAACTTCTTTCTTCAAGGAACCTGTGCAGTTGTGGCACTGAAGGTGCGTACTGCCACATGCATAGGAAGAGTGCTTGGTACTAGCAGGGAAACCCTCTTGTTGGGAGTGATGTGACAGTTGTTCTTTCTGAAAGCTGCTTCATATTTGGCCACATAAGGAACCAAGGAATCTTGTCTTGTCTTGATGATCCCCTTCAAACAGGCTTACGATCTCCTGAATCAGCAAGAAGTGCCCTCATTTATATTTTGGCATTGATATTTGCTAGCTGCTGGCACCATTGATTTATTATTACTATTTCTTCTCAACATTCATGCTCCACTGGGTTCTGAACAACAGCCAGTCCCTCTCCCTGGAAGAGCTACCAGCCTGACAAGTACAAGAAGGTAACCAGACTAACTAATTTCAGGCCAGGGAATAGCTCTCTTGCAACCTTTAAATTATTCACAAGGTCTCTTTGTAAATTATTAAGTTCCCAGTTCTCAGATTCAGCTCTTTGAATTTACAGGATACATTTTCAGATGCTCACATCTGTAGCTGGATGCCGTTTTCATCTCAGTAAGAGGATGGCAGCACAGCCCTTCAGAGTTAAGCATCCTAGTTTTGCTTTCTTGTTATAATTTTCTTTTGGCTTCTCTGCTTTTTGAAAGGACAACTACTAAAGGTATGCATTGGAAAGGAAGGGCAAAATATTTACATTGACACTTAACCATGCCTCAGACCACTCAGATTCCTCCACTCATCCTAATGGACTGCTCAGTTCTCTACTGTTAAATAACAATGCTTTCAGTAGCTCCACTGCAAGGAAAAAGATAACCAAATTTGGCTCAGACTCAGCCCTGTTCAGGGATATTTTCACCATCCCAAGCGTGTCTGCAAGCCCAGGGCCAGAGACACCAACTTATTATATTCCTGCAGTTACCCAGGTAAGAACAGTACCTGTGACATGTTCATGTCCCTTATCCTCTTTTCTTCAACCACCAGTGATGTTTGACTTCAGCCCCACCCTGGTGATTGCTGTCCTAAATGCAAATGTTAATCGTTAAATAGGGAAATTTTGGCTGACCTACATTGCTTAGTCAGAATTGCAATTCACATGAACAGTCACTGAGGATTATTGTCCCTGTTGGGATACATCAGTAGATTCATGCCAGCATTTAAAACACGGATGTCACAAGTCACATCGTATTTCATTGAAATGATATTTTGGAAGCTGTTGTTGCTGGTAAGGGAAGGGTAACAATGTCATCCTTCAGCACAAGGTTGTGGAGGAGACATTACCTGCTGCCTGTCAGCTCCCCACGTCTTGTCTCATTTTGAAGCATCCACTACTTACAACAGAGTAAGGTACCACAGTGGGTGAAGGTGGATTGCGGGTGTGAGCTGGCGTCCATGCAAGTATCTGGAATTTTCTCGTGTTAGCCACAGGGACACACGCAAAGCAACACAATTAAGGAGGGGAAGAGCTTAATCTAGATGTATCATGAATGAGATCCTGAAACCAAGCAAAATGCTGCCAAAAGATGGGCAACGTTGCCTGTTTCTAGTTGTCGTTCTTATTTGATGGACTTGCCCCTGACTGTGCAAATCACGATTTTTTGCTTCTTCCATTCTAATTCTCTGTTGGATATTGGCTTTCCTTGGCATGTTTATGCTCTATACAGCTCTCTGTATGCTGAGGATTCACTCCATGTACCTGAAACTTACTCCTTGACATAAGCTTAGCTCTCTCTGGCTCTTGATGTGTGTACTTTCCTTGGTGTCCTAGTTTGGACTCCTTATAGCTATTCTTGCAGATATTTACTAGCATTTGCCATGTTTTGTAAGTTTATTCTCCCACTCAAACTCATCCTACATGTCCTTTGTGATATGGTTCAATTTATTTTATAAACTGTGATAAGACAGATTTGGAAACCTGCTGTGAGTTATTAACCCAGCCCCAGAGTCTTCTAACTGAAACTTTGGCTATACAGCTGTGTCACCTTCCTTATCTTTTCAGTGCACTAGTGTCACAAACAGGTTTTTTCCTATTTGTTCCAGACCCCAGAAAAATCCACCTCACTACCCACAGCTATAATCTGGACTCCTGTAGCTGTGGCTGGCCTAAGAAAGACAGACAGAGTTCATGCCCCAGCAGCTTCAGCAGTGCTGACTTTAATTCCTAGGGAGATGAGGGGTAATATGAAAGATATGGTAACATTTTGGAGTGAACACAGCTCCCTATTTCTGGGACTTCCTTCTCCAATGTTTTCAAATCATTTTTGTGGGTTGAGTTTTTTCCCCCAGGGATAGAAATCTGTGTTCTGGAACACTAGAAATATTTTCTGTGTAGCACCAGAGGAGTCTGCGTTTGCCTGTGGACACTTCCTCAGCAGGCCCCGGCTGTGCCGAGTGAAGAGCTCACCCTCCCCTGTTCACACCCAGTTGCTTGTCGTTACTCTGTGACAGCGGACAACCTGCTGGTCAGGCAGCTAACTGAGCCCATCTGCTCCCTGTGAAACTAGGAGCTGGGCTAGCAAAGATATAGCAGTTACTTTCCTTAAGCTGTCTGGCTTTTCATGTCTAGGGTGAATTAGGGATGGGCTATGGGAGGAAGGCAGCAGGAAGACCTGAGGAGGATCCAAGGACCCTCCACCTGGCAGGAGGGTGGTGACAAGGAGCAGCCCACCTTCTGGGAATGGCAATCTCTCAAGTAATGCTGAAACAAGGTATGTGTGCCCAGTGTTAGCAGTGTCATATCAAGCAGAGGCAAAGTTTTGGAGGAAATCCACTGGTTCTCTTCATCACAGTCTTCTTCATAAAGCGGCAGCTTGCAAGAGAGAGCTGGGCAATAGTACATATTTGCAAGGAGGCTGCAGTCCTCCCATTCCACCAACAAATGGAGTCAATTAGCAGTTCTTCCCCAGGGCTTCTAGGAGGATTTCTGATCTGTTTGTACAACAGTAAACAGTCTGAAAAAAACAGAAAACAACATTGTTATGTCAATCACAAGCTGGCATCAACAATCTGGTTGCCTATGTCTAAACAAAGCCTTTTTAGGGCATAATTAAATTATATTTATCTTTTGTTGGTTTTCATTTATTTCCCACAGCTTTCCATTTTTTAGATGCTTATGGACAAAGGGAGAAGTACAAAAGAAAAAAAAAGAAAACCCATAGTCATAACTTTTTTACATTTTCAGCATTAGAAAGTAGCAGAAAACAGGGAGGATATGCTTCTGAAAATTACTCTTTCCAGGTTTTCACATACAGGCTTTTCAGTATGAATTAGTGCCCTTGTTGGACCATAATCTGAAACACCTCTTATTATATAAACTGTCAGAAGAGACCAGGAATTAACAGAAACCCGGTGATTACAGCATGAAAATACCTTGATTTCTAAACCATCTCATGTCCACCCATTTGTGTTTGTGTCACAATCTCATTCTGCAAAATCACCAGCACCCTCAGCTCCTATTGAAATCGTTAAGCGCTGCAGCGGCTGCACGTACCACCTCGACGAGCAAAGCCTTTAGCTTTTCTCACTTCTGAAGCTGTGTTGTTTGTTATTTGGAACAGGAGGCTTTTGCAGAGATGTGTTTCCATCCCACTCAGATGCTGACCTTCACATTGTTCAGGCATAAACCAGGAAGGGGAATGAGTCTACAAGAGGAACATAAACTAAATTAGTTTTACTTTCTTCCAGGTGACATAGTTCATAGATATCATTTATTTCTACCTTTAGGCTACACAAAAAGTTGTTGCCAGGCAGGCAGCTACAGAAGCTGTGTGCTTACTAGCTGAAAAGCACGTAGGAGAGAGACTTTTGGCCCTCCTGAGACATCCTCTCCCCTATAATAGGTAAGCACTGTGTTCCCAAAATAGTATAAATGAATTTGCTGATTTTTAGCCAGACTGTACCCCTCCAGACTGATCAGATAGGAGAACTGTAGCTCATCATGCAATGGACAGTATGCCAGAGACCAGTTTCTGTGCAAGACAGAGTGCTAAGTTAGAAAAAAAGACAGTAAAAGAGCAAACATGCACAGGAGGTCGAGCCAATCCTAACTTTGCAGTGATTGTGGCCCAAGGCTCATTTTGTGGAGCAAAAATGGGAAGAAGTAGATAGCTGAAAGACCAGTCCCTCCACACTTTCTCATAACTGCTCTCACCCTCACTTCCACAGCAGGCCAGGGAAGAGGTTTGGTAACACCTGGTACAATCAGCACATTTTCTTCAATTTACAGACATTCAACTGGCAGAGCCTCAAGAAATATCACCCTCCAGATTCTTGCAGAGCTCCCTGAAGTGACAAAAAAAAAAAAGACCCCTTACTACTTCAACAAGTTTGAAAGCTGTGAATTAAGTCACAGCTTTGAGGATCATGCCTCTCTGCTACCTGTTGCTGTAAGAGCATGAAAGCAGCCTTAGGACACAGTGCTGCCTTTTTTTCATAACTGAAGGCTTTTAGTACCTGCTTGAGGGGTTGTCTGTGGATTATGTATGGTCACTGTAAATCAGATTAGGAGGGAATATCACTTCAGAGCTGTGAGGGAAGGGAGAGAGCATGACAGAGCTCATGAGAGTCTCTCAAGAGGGTTTGGGATGGGGAGTTCCACCATTGCCACACTAAACTGGGAATGGGACATCTCTACAAGAAAGCCTTTGCCGGGTTTTTGATGTTAGCTCCTAGAGACAGAAAAAAGTTTCAGACAAAGTGACTCTTAAATATCTTAAATTTTGAAAGAATATCTGCTGGCCTTTATACACCCAAATAACAAAGGTTGGATAAAATTCTCATCCTTTGTCTCCTAATGGATGAAAACAGGAATTCATTAGACACTCTGGCAGAAGACCTGGGTCCAGAGTGGCTGCAGGCTGTGTGCAGACTGATACTTGCTTAGACCATTTTTTTGTTATTATTACTGAATGTAGACATGATTTTAAAGAAAAAAAAAAAAGCAGGAACAATCAGTTTGTTTGACCTTTTCTTTCAAGGTTTGATAATATTTATCTTCCAGGCTTCTATTTAACTTCAAAGATAGGGGCATTTAGGATTGTTGACTGAAAAAACAAAGGTGTCCTAATGAAACTGAGGAAGGGACCACAGCTCTGTGTGCCTGATCTTGTAGAGAAATCTGGTTCAGGGTGGTTCTTTATTTTCTTGGCAGATCTACCACAGCTTCTTTATCTTTTGCTGCTTGGCCTCCCTCTTTACTTCTGCTACTAATTTTACAGACTGGAAAAAAATAATTTCCTTCTGGCCTCATGGCATTGTCTTCTTCAAAAAAAAAAAAAAACCTCTTTCTAATGGGTGCATTATTTCCTTCCTATAGGGAAAAAAAAAGAAGCCAATCATCACAGTTATCTTAAAGCCTGAAATTTGATCAAGAAAAACTCCATCCATCCATCTTCATGCAATCAGAGCAGCAGAGGGTAATGGCTGTACTACTGCTACCTGGCCAGTGGCAATTGTGATTACTGGTGACAGCATCTGTCTGCTAACTGTCAGCTTGAGTGACAGTAACATATCATTTGCTGTAGCTTAGGAGAATAGCAAAGTGTTTTTATTGCAAAGATAGCAACATTACAGATTATTTTCTAGTAAAATTTCTGCTTTTTTTTTTCTTTCTCGGCATCAGAAGTCCTGTTTAAAATATTCCATAATAAGGAAAACAAAGTGCCTGTGGATGTTTTTTATGTTCCTGTATTAATCTTCCTGATCAGTCAGCCACATTACTTAGTCTCCCTGATGTTGTGTATGGCCCAGAGGATAGATTCAAAGCATCCAGTTTTGTGAGGTAATTAAATGTTAATGTAATGGATAATTCTATTTTTACAAGCTACAGAGGAAGACTGTTTGTAGATGATAGCTTAAGATCTCCAAAGAATGAGCTGAGTGACGAAGTTCACAAGGAAGCCTTTTAGGACAGCTGGTTTACAAAATTTTTGGATAGAAGAATGTTCTGGAAGTAATTTCATGAAGGTGAATGAAGTTACCTGCAATAATAATGTCCCAGGTTGAGTAAAAATACAGGATTTAAATAACATTGATGAATGCAAAAGTAAACCTATGAACAGAAAGTTGCTTCAGAAATAAGATGATAAATAGCTCGTTACCAATTTCTCCTCCAAAAGCAAACAAAACCCCAACATATCTGTGTACTTGGAAACAACATATCTCCTGTTGGCCTGTCACTCACTTGTACTTTCCGAGTTTGTATTTTGCTGTCTTATCTGCATGTTTCTCTTGCAGAAGAGTCTGTCTAAATTTCACTGTTTTATAAACAAAAACATGTAAAAGGCATAAGATGCCGCAATAATGCCAATGAAATGAAAAGACAAATGCTATTAGCATGGTAGATCAGGGTTGGGCTAATCCAAGCGGATAGACTTGCTTCACTGAGACTTGTAGGGAACATTGTTTTCAGTTGTGCTTACCAGAAGATGAGAAGAACAAAACCCCCAGAGATACTCAGCTGGCATCTGTGTGTCTTGCTTGCCTGCTTGCTTTTTATTCAAGGAAAAGATACATTTAAAGTGAAGAAAGCACAAAGAGAGTAACTCCAAAAGTGACACAACCTTTTTCTTGACTTAAATAAGGGGCAGCTAATCATCAACAAATCTGCAGTGAAGCCAAAATGAAATGGGAGAAATTCAAAACTTTCCTAGACATAGCACAGTGGTTCAAAAGGGGATTCAGACTGGACATAAATTGGCATTTTCACAAGGCAACTCTAGTCATATTCTATATCGGGATATTGCAAGGCACTTTATTTAATACCATTAGAAAAATGGGACTGATAAACTGTACATGTTGGGTATCCACAGAAAAAATAATGAATGCGCCAACATGGAAATAGAAACTGCAGCTACACTGATTCTGTTAGCTACATGTAGGCAGGGCACAGTGCCAGGACTCATAGCACCAAAATCTCCTACCCTTCTTGTCTCAACAGCTGTGGACATTTGGGTGCATATACTTTTCTGTTTTGAAGCCAGCCAGCCCTTCATCTTGAACTAAACTGGTAAGCTTTTGGACAGAACTAATCAACACAAACCCCACAGTTCTATTCTGGCTAGTACATTACCAAACACTAACAGGAAAAGTAAAATCTAGTCCTTATAGAATTTGCAAGGGCAGAGTGCCCGATCTGAAATGACAGTGGAACAATCATTATTCTACTGTATACCTTGAGCTACCTGTGCAGGCTGGCCAGATAATTGCTGATGAGTTCATTTTTTGTCCTGAATCCAGCTGTGCACCTGACAATCTGAAAGCTACCATTAAGAAGAATAAATCCTGCTTGATTAAATTTATGAACCACATTGAAACTTCTGTCAGTGCCAGAGACTTACCTGGAAGGTGTTCTTCTCTAGCTAGGTAAGGGAAAAATATTGTGAATTCATTTGATTGGACTACGCAATTTAGTAGCTCTATAGTGCATCCTCCTTTGGATTATTCCCTTTTCTCTAACAGTAATAGCAGCCACATTTATCCTACAGATGACTGTGAAGCACTACCACAGACTCAATTTTTCCATTTTTATCCAAATGGTTCCCATCTTTCACCAGTGATGCTGAAGTTGACTGCGATGTCTTTGGCTGCTGCATTGAGCCTCCTGTTTGTTTTGAAGAATTAGAGATATCTGATGCTCAATGCTGTTAGTCTTTTTCAACAAAAGAATGACACACATCAATAACTAAATCATCCTGGGCTTGAATCCCACCTTAGCATGCATTTGGCAAGGTGTCACAAAAAGGATCCTGAGACAGACTTACGTGCACAAAGTTTTGTGTGTGAGGTCTTTGGTTAGTTGCATACACTGACTTCAAGGTTGCCATCAAAACCAAAAAGTGTTGATGGTTTTCCTCAGGCTTCCTGGATGCTTTTCATCAGGACCTGTCATGACTGTTTCCACTATTAGCAATGACTGGAGAACATTTTGATCAGCTACAGGTCCTATCATCTGTTGTTAATGTTTGTGCATGCACATAACTGAGTAATTCTTATTGACTATTTAAATTATTATTATCTACATCATTATTCACCAAGTCTCGTTTTTCCTTTGATGTAAACTAAAAGCTTCAAAATAAGGACTAGGAAAAAGGGAGCAACAAAGAGCCAGTTCCATGCAGGTGGCAATTGCTTTACCTGAGAAACCTGGCAGCAATAATATTGGGGGCTGCAGGTGCAAGATGGTCAGAATAGCAGTGTGAGATCTAAAGTGGAACAAGGCTGACTACAAAGCTGCAGACAGACAGCTTTTAGCGTTTCAAAGGTTAAGGCACTGAGCAAGGATGACATTCATAACCAGAGCAAAGTGGACATTACAGTTGCTAGACAACTAAGAAGTTCAAGAACAACAAATGTTAGGAAACCTCTCCCACCGGTTTGCCGGTCACTTAATTTTGGTTTAGCTACTCCACACTGAATCCACTTACAAAGTATTAAAAGATGAGTATATCCTGGAACACATCAAGAAATAACTAGTAGATCTAAATCCTACTATTAGCTGAGCTGGTCTTTTCAGAGTTGGAGATGCTGCTCCACACCTGCAGAAGGTAAGTGGGAAGTTGTTCATTCATGGCTTTGAATATTTAAATATCATCAACGAATTCAGGGAATATAGCAGAACCAGAAAGAATACACCAGAACCAGAAAGCTGGTTCTCATCACAAAATAAACAAACAAACAAACAACAAAAAAGACATTTCTCTCAGAAAAGGCACAATAAGAAAGGCTACAACACCATCAGAACATCATGCACTGGCACTGTGGCAAGCCACAAATATGAGGGAAAGTGGAAAATAACCTTCCTTTGCCACCTCCAAAGTTTGCTGTCCCTGTAGCAGATGGCTGAGTGCATGCACCATTGGACTGGCCCTTTCTAATCATTTCCCTCTCCATCCAGACTATAGCAAATGTTAGCTATTTCACTCCTTTTATCATGTCTGGTTTTTCAGAAGACAGAGCTCCGAGCTATATTTACAGAGATCCCTAACAGTTTTAATAATCCAAGTGAAAAAGTGTTTTCAATGGCTTTTGGGGCCATTGCCAGAATCGTCACGGACTGTAAGAGCAAGGACAAATGTGGTGTGGAAGTTGTGAACATTGCCAGAATTTCAACCCTTCTCAGTTGATGTAAAGCACAAAGCAGAGTGAAGGGTTTGGTAAGTATTGTTAAAGCTCCAAGGGTCTAGTCAAAGTGTGTGTATGCCTGTGCAAGCAGAATAAAAATAGAAGCAAAATATTATTCTATGAAAAACTGAAAGCATGCTTTAGAAGAACAACTAATTCAGTTATTTCTTTCTTCCAGAGCCTGGCTTTTCCATTTGCTTTTCTGCCAGATACCCAGCAAGAAACACTAGTAATAGCAATTGCTATCCACCATGGTAAAAGTAAAAACCAAGCACACCTATGCATGCTAACCCTGAGCAGAATAAATGAAAACAGAAAAGACTTGCTCCCATAAAGACAAAAATTAATCCTACAAGGCTGAACACAAGCTACATAAAAACTTTGTACAATCTCTAATCTTTTTGCTATAAATGGGGTGTCACTGAAATTGCTGGAATTACCATGGTACGAAATCAGCACAAGAATAGCATCAATTCTTAAGTGTCTAATCCACAATACACTAAGGAGGATATTGCTATATAGGATCACAGCCTACACAACTACATGGCAGTATATGAGAATCTGGTACCGTTCACAGATGTGCCTGGTGCAACGTGACATATTGATATCTAAGTCAAAAGTAGAACATCTTTCATCACACTGCTCATGCCAGAGATATCACCATGACTTAGTTTGATAACATTCACCATCTGAAGATCTTACAGCACTTTCAAACTGTTTTGGAAAAGCTATCTAATTAAGCCTTACCGAGCCCCAGTGCAGTAGGTAAATGTTATCATTACCATTTATAGTGATGGGAAAACTGAGACACAGTTGTTTAATGAGTTCCCTAACCAAGGTCACCCTGGGAACTGCAAATACCCTGTAGTATAAACAGCCAAATCTCAGGAGAATGAAAGTGAAGAACTCTTTAGATAAAGGTTAATACTACTTTTGTTTGATTGTATTTGGATTTGAAGTTGTTTGCATTCTACACATGACTGAAATAGACTCTAGTTCCTCACTCTGGCTGCAGTGCTCACAAGAACATGCCTTTTCAAAACCTCTTCATCAGTGGAAATACTTATTAAAGTCTCCATTTTGACAAATTGAAAACTGTTCTCCCTCTGTCAGTGATCTGCCTGGGCTGTGACCACTCTGTAAAATTGATGAAACTCTTCCCCGTGGTGTATTTCACAGGAGTGGCACAAAAAATGCTGCACTGCATTTAAAATATTTAGATACTTGCTCAGAGCTGTGAATGTGAAAGATAAATTCCTAATAGAAGAGGAAGCCCTCACTAGCATGGTTTCCTGGCTGCTGAATCTGCAAGAGCAGAGTCCTGGTGTGATCAAAGCATTTTGGCCATTCATACCATGGCACTGAAGAACACACATATTTGTTAGCTCTTCCAGTCTCCCAAGACTGCAGATTCCCACACTTTCAGTCTTTAGTGTTTCCCATATTGATGGATGAAGAAATTAAGATCTTACTGTAGGTATTAACTTCTGATTTTCCTGGTGCTCAGCTCATGAAGAGTAACTCCCTTAACAGCCAGATGTGAGTTGCTCAGCAGACCTTCTGGGGCTGACAGGCTGCCTCCCTGGAACTGGTGTGAAAGAGAAATGAGAAAGAAGAGGAGTTACACTTGGCCCACTGTGGTCCTTTAACATCCATTTAACATTCATTGTCGCGAGTTTACATTCTCTGCAGGCAGTGAACAATATTGTAATTGTCCATCAGTACTCACTCTGGAATGCTTGTTTGTATCTTCCTGTTTTGTAGGTTTGTGTAAAGACTGCAAAGTCTTTTTGGGCTGGATTTCAAATGACAGGCAGGAATTCAGGAAAAATAGCTGTAAGTAACTTGCAAAGAAACCCTATGCAAGCATCTTGGGTTTAATTGCCTGTAAATAAGGACAATATATTTCACTCTGCTCACCTTAGGACTCTGGTCTTGGAGATCCAGCAGCACCGGGACCATGATGAGGAGGGTAGAAGAGGCTTCACTTTTCTGCAAAGTGCTCTAAGATTTCCCAAACAGCCCCACTGCACTATATCTTGGAAAGGTGTTCAAATGGAGGACCCCTCTAAACTGAAAAGAAGGAAACACAGCAAAAAATCTCCACAGGAAAACTGTGAAAAACTTGAGTGATTTCCAATATTCTGCATGACTGTAGCTAGTACTTTACCAGTCCCAGGGAAAGCACTAGTACTCTACAATATTTTTGTTTGGAAGGATTTTTTTTTCACTTCGTTTGGTTTTTTTTTTTTTTTTTTACAATAAGCAATAGCCTAAAATTCAGAGTGCACACACAGTCCCGGGAATTTTACTCCTCACCAGACTGAGAATTTTCTTTCTTTCTATGTTGAACAACAATTGGGAAGTTTATCTGACTTTTTAGACCAGGTCAAGGGATATCTTGGATGCTCTCAAGCTTCCTTAATGAGAGTTGTCGGGAAATTTATAGGCAACCAAAAAATAACTTTCTTTCCTTTCAAGAGCCAACAGAAAATCCTTTACCATGCTGAGAAACAATTCCCTTTGTCTGGCAGAAATAGTAATGTTTAATTCAAGAAGACTTGATTTGATTTCCTTCACCCCAGAAGCTTAACCCTGAGAATGTAAACAAGAATGGGGGAAACAAATTGTTAAGCTACCTCCCTTTTTCTGCTATAGCAGTCCTTCTAAATAGTCCTTATGTTCCTTGCAAAGACATCTTGGATATTACTGTTGGAAAAAATCCCTTTTCTAAACACCTTGTTTCTTAATGTGAAAACTGATGGCAGAATGAAATATTAGACGGTAGCACTTTGGAACATAAAAACCAACATGAAATATTAATTTTCTTACTACAAATTTAGGCTGCACATTCCAGTTTATGAGAACCAACTTGGGACAAAAGGAAGAGGTGGATTTGTCTCAGCATGGTAGGCAATGACTGAAAACAAACATAGTTCCTTCTCTTTCACATCTAAATGCTATCTATACCTGCATATTCTCTTTCATATGTAAATATTATCTAAATCTGCCTAAGGATGCATCAAATTATTGAAACATATTTGCTTCAATTATGGTGTTTGATTCTATGGTTGTGTGTAACAAATATTCTCCTAGTGTACAGACCAAATGTATACACAGACAATTATGCACACTCTCCTGCTCCTGTGCTGCAGCACAGTTAGCTAAAGCATGGGAAATTTTTTTCTCTCTTCAACCAATTTTGTCAAAAAATGACATTTTTTGTAGACCAGCTCATCCTTGAATTTGGCTTGAATTTTCCAGACAGTTCTGATTTTAAATGTCAAGAGAGAGAGAAATCAAGAAAGAAAGAAAGAGAGCAGGAACAAAAAGGCAGAGGTGAATACCCTTCTCCAGTGTCCTTACCAGCCCTCCTGGCTAGTCAGGGAGTAGTTTGGAAAAGACACCTCACTTTCTTTCTTACCACTATCCTGCTTCTGCCCTGCTCTTTTGTGTTCTTCACCTTCACCTAATTCTTCATTTCTATTGCTCTTCCTTTACTAGAGATTCTCTAAGTAAGCACAAAATAAAAATCTGTTTAGCAACTAGTTCAGCCCTCAAAAATAAGGGTGGAAGGAAGACATGGACTGTTGTCTCTACCTCCTCTGTGCTGTCTACACTTCTTTTTAACCAGTATGGCTTGCTATTCTTTTAAGTTCCTCAATACACTTTTTTCTCTTATGTTCATCCTTAGAAACAGGCTAGAGGCTACATGCATCACCCATTCTGCAGGTTGCAGCTTGAAATGCCCACGACAAGAGGGTTTCTCTACCTTAAAGCCTTCAAAATCACGCAGACATGAATTAGTCAGAAAATCACGAGGCCTACAGAGCTAGAAGTCGGACACATGCCTACTGGACTCACAAATCTGCGTCCTGATCAATCCAGCTCAAGGCTGATCCTTAGGAATCCTTCCTCAGATGTTAGAAGAGGTCCACTACCTCTCTTCTGAAATCTAGACGAAAGCATCACGCTTTGCTCCAAATCCTTTATCCTAATTGAAAATCCTTCTGGAAAGCCTCCAGAAGAACTGAGGAGAGGTCATTTGCACATGTTGGGAGTACATGGTGGGGAGTAACTGCAAAGCAAGTACAAGGCAAGTACAGAGCTGATTAACAGGCCAGAGTGACCTAAAGCAAAAAATCTAACTTTCTTTGTGGGAGGCTTCTGAAGGCTGTTGCTATAGCCTTCTCATCTGCATATTGTTTTTCCTTTGACAGCTCTTGGAAGTACTGTCTCTAACTTCATCTTTATCATCTATGAAGGTGACCAGACTCACAAAACAATGTGCATGATTCTCAGTAAAAAAATACCTTTTCCTGTTTCTTATTATTTTTAATGATAGTGGGATCACATAATTAGTAACAGAACTCACTACTCCTAGCTCTTCAGGTTTTCACACCAGATAGCTGCTGATATTTGTTTCTTTTTTCTTCTGGACAGTTTGCTTCTCCTCTCGATTGTACTTAAAACTCTGGCTTAAAAACCTATGTAGGGGTTTTGCAGCTCTTACTGAGATGTCAGTATGAGGTTTAAATGCTATATACCATGGCCTTATTTTTAATTACAATGGTTACAGTAAACTCTTTTTTAAGATAAACAATTGTCTTTTCCCAGTGGAGGGTTTTCTGTTGCCTTCCAGCCAGCATCTTTCAGACAGGCCTTTAGTCTGAGCCCACTCAGTTTCTCTTACAAAACTCAGACCATGGAAGTAAGCAGCAACCAGTATTACTAATTTTTTAATCTGCAAAAAGTAGACTGAACTGGTTATGAAGCACTCTGGTATATAAGGAATTAGACAAATATCTTTGTTCCAGTCCATGAAACAAAGTTTGGCATCCATGTAGCACAGCAAATACACTTTAAAAAGTCTGTATCTAGAATACAGTATAGCTTTAGAAGTAATTAACTGTTCATCAAACAGCAACAGGGCATATTACCGAGCATCAGTTTTACCATAAGCATTCATAGAGGCTTCCTGAAATCTCAGCTTGTAGCACACACAAAAAAAACCCAAAGTGACCTTCAGGTCAGAAGCAAATTGCTATTATACATCACCAAGGACAGCATGTCAAGTACCATATTTATGTGTGAAGTGGAAAGGAATTAATGAACACAAGTAGAATTCAGACAGTGTATGTTCTCTGGAGCAATACAAATGAATGATGTCTTGCAACAATTATTGAGCCAGATCTATTGAGGTAGGAATTACTAACATATTAACATGTTAATTAATTTGTTAACCATCATGACTATAAAGTGCATAACAAAAAGATAGCATTGTATTTTCTGATGTTTTTAACAAGCTTTTCATTTTCCAAATAAACATGCAATTGTCAAGAGGTTTTTCAGCTCTCATGGGCATTATACATAGTGCTTAAACTTTGGACAGATAATACAACATCTAATTTTACACACCAGGTACCTGAGTATCGTGCATGAGGCTGAGATAAATAATTCATTCCTGAAAGTTCAATCGTCAGTACTTGTGGCACACAGGCATTACTATCTGGTTAGCTCAACCACCTGATAATTTTTTCTTCTGAAAACCCTGTTCCTTACTGCAGGCCAGATTTATTCTCACTCGTGCCTGTGTTGATAGAGATTTCTACACAGATAAGGCTAATTGCTATCAGTGGTGAACAAGGAAAATTCATCAGAAGACAAGAAAAAGAAGAGACAACCTTAAAAGGAATAAACACCATGAGAAATGTCCTAGCAAACTCTGACAATGAACTACCTTAGAATTTAGAAAAGAACCATTTACAGATTTAGGAACCTACCTTCAAAATACGTAGTAGAGGGTCTTCTCTCTAGTGCTGTCTCAAGAAGAAGAGAATACATTTTAACAACGGAAAGAAAAATACTGTGCAGGCATGCGGAAGTGTAGACAAAGTACAAAACTGATTTTGCATTCTTATTGTTTTTCATTGGGAAGCAGCAACTTTTAACCAAAGCTAAATTGCCAGTCATTCCTAGAGCAAGTGATCAGTAGAGGAGAAAGCCGTGTGTTAAAAGTTTGATGGCGTGCACCGTTTGTGCAGCTGCTACTACAGGGTCCCTCTGTTTCTCTATTTTCTCAGCTGCAACTGTTCATTTAAGCAAGACAAACGTAGCATTGATGTTTATGCTGAGATAAGTAAAAATCTGTGCTGTGCTTTTGTGAAATTATGTACAAAAAAATCAGAAGACTGAGCATGTAAAGTAATTCTGTATGAAGCAAATGTGAGATTGGTATATAATGTCATCACAAAAACAGATATAAAGTAACCACAGACATAATAGAAAGAATTTACTCAAAAACAATGGAACAGTAAACGTTTTGGAAGTAAAGAATACAATTTTTTTTTGAGATTCCAGTAAACAAAAGTTGAGACTGAAGTCATCCACACATGAGGACACAGAATCAAATATTATGTCAACACCTTCCACCTCTCAAAACTGCCTGAGAAAAACTGCTCCAGCTGATCTGAACCTTTTGTGCAGTTCTTGGGATAGCTGTGCATTGTGTGAGAAGTTTATGAAAAGGGAGAGATTCTAGAATAAACTAGTGGCTGCCTTAACTTCCAGAGATTTGCCTTCATGCACCTCCAAGATAGTGAAACACGAGTTCAAAAGGTGAGATTTCATACAAGTCAACAAGGAAGCCAGGAGAGAAACTTCACATTTGAAGCTGTAGTTTTTGTGGCTGATTTTATATGAACTGTTCCAAAGACAAACAACAAAAATCCCCAACTTAGTCTCTTAATATTTCCCTGAGGGTTATCAACAGTTGCTGCAGCTGAAGGTGTATCAGAGTTTACCTGCAGACATTGTCAAGTATAAACTGTGCTTTTGTTTGTTACCTGATGTTTCGTTCCCTGGATATGTACATGACTTTTTAGTGAAACATTCTTCCTGAGACAGACAAAAGTGAGAATCAATCCCTTAACAGACTGCAAAAAAATCAATAATTGTCAATAAATCTGACACTTATTTATGGAGGTGTAAAAGGATTAAATAAACTGTAATATTTTTCTTGACTTATTCTTGACTTTCATGAGTCCTAAAGTATAGGGCTGCTATGTGCATGGTTCGAAGTATTCTGCCAACAAAAATTCCCCTAGTAATGAAGAATCTTTTCAAAGATTCAAATGCCTTTTGTCCTCTCAGGAATTATTTTATTTGCCTGCCTGCCTTCCTGAAATGTTCACTTCATCTGTAATTTTAATAGGATTCTTCTGTGTCTTCTTTTCAAAATCTGGAAAGAAAGAACAATTCTACCCTAACCTTTTGGCACCTGAACATTTAATTAAAAGTCTTTCATATCTCTCAACAAAACATTACCTTTGGCAAGTATCCCAGCCCAGTCAGGAAATCATAAAGAAAATACTCGACTGCAGACCTCTGTTTACTACAACTACAAAGACATACCTCACAACCTTGCTTATTCTTGGTTTTCAGTGTTTTTTACTCTATCTACTGCTGCAAAATAGGGATCTGAGCTGTTGTATATGACTAGGCTATAAGTTTCCACAGCTGCCATAAGCAGAACACACACAGTTGATAATTTGGTGGAAGTGAAATCATTCTATGATCTAGTCCCCTCAGTCATCAATATCATCAATGAACCTGAAAAAAGCCCTGGAGCCTGAGTGATTATTAGGTTCTGTGGCCACTGGTGCATTGCTAAATGGTCTTGGGAGACAGGCTCTGCTGTCAGTTTGAACTTGATGCTTATGCTTGCTTCATGCTATTTAAGAATGGGTGCCAACTGCCATGGAAGACAGGGGACAGATTATTACTATTATATTTATAGGTTTCCTTGATGGTAAGGGCTATATGAGTCAAAAATTTGTCCTGGCTGGCCAAAAGGACCAACCATATCCATTAAGCACAGTACAGCTAGCTGGTCAAAAGAAGTGATTGTCCCCATATACTCAGCTTTGGTGTGGTCTTACTTCTAGTACTGCATGCAGTTTTGGGCTCCATAATATAAGAATACAGAAATATTACAATGTGTCCAAAGGACAAGGAAGATGGTGAAAGGACTAGAGGACATTACTTATGGCAAGAAGCTGAGAATATTTGATTTGTTCGGCTTAGAAAAGAAGAGACTAAAGGATGACCTCATTGC
The DNA here is from genome assembly GCF_000691845.1 of Merops nubicus. NCBI lineage: Eukaryota > Metazoa > Chordata > Aves > Coraciiformes > Meropidae > Merops > Merops nubicus. Next base: position 62,850 of record NW_008607836.1, read on the forward strand.
TGTCTACATCTTCCTTATGAGGGGGAGTGGAGGGGGAGGTACTGAACTCTTCTCTCTTATATCCTACTGATAGGATGCAAAGGAATGACTTAAAACTGCATCAGGCAAAGTTCAAATTGAATACTGGGAAAAGGTTCTTCACTGAAAGGGTGATCAAATGCTGAAAAAAGCTCCCCAGGGAAGTGGTCATGGCCCCAAGACTGTCAGTGTTCAAGAAGTGTTTGGACAATGCTCTTCAATACATTATTTAACTTCTAGGTTGCCCTGTCTGGGGTCCGGAGTTGGACTGCATGATCCTTGTGCATCCCTCCCAACCCAGGATATACCATGATATTCTAATTTTATTCCAGCAAAAAACTCTTTATTTTTATCATGTAGTGATGGGAAGATCCCAGGCAAAATTGTTTGTCTTCCTGAAATAGTTGCAAACTTATGTCCATTTCAGTTACAAAATCCAAAAGAATAAATCAACCCATGAAAATATCTTCGTATTATCTTGCCATGCAGTCTGGTCTGTCAGCCTACTTGAACTTGGGCACCATGGTAAAACATCATTGGAAGCTACATCAGTGTGAATTTGCAAATCTACCAGGATTGGTGGCATAGCTTCTCCATAACAACAGTATCTGTGAGGGTCACAGCCAATCCCTTTGTAACAAGAAATGTCAAAACTCAGTAGAGAAACTCCTCTGAAGAGATCAGACCCCTCTGTGTATTTCTACCGATAGCAAATGGGAACAAATGTCATTCTCTTTAATTGCCTTTGAGAATGTCCTATTTTCAGATGAAGGAACTTGAGTGGCAAGTTGGTGGCAAGACTCTTATAGCTGGACAGGCCCATTCAGAGGCACAGAGCATCCTTAGCAGAAGTCAGTAGATGTTTCATCGTAATTTTTTTTTAGTTCGTTGTAGTTTCCCATACAAGGAATTGTGGCACATAAGGAGTTAAACTATTTTGTAACTCTACTTCTCACCTAACTTTTTAAAAAGTTTTTGAACTTCAAGTACAAATTTTCCATTATGCTTAGTCTTTCCTACAATAAAGACTTAAGCTAATAACTAAAGAAGACTCGAGGGAGAATGGTTCCTATAGACTAATCACAACCTCAGGGAATTGGCGTGTCTATCTTGCATTTTGCCATGCCCCACAGATGCAATTATCTCACTCCAGCTGCACAATTTATTGTGACTGTTAATGAAGGACTATACATGTGCAGAATTACACAGTTAAATCCAAAAGCAGAATCACGCACAATAAAAGAGCAATAAAATTTGAAGATAATGATTGAACCAATCAAAATACATTATTCTGTAGACCTCGAGACCTCACATATGCAATGAATAATTACCTTTATAACATTACTTGTATAAGTGAGGTTACAGGATCAGGTCCTGGCTAACCAAGTTGAAGCACCAACTCCAGCAGTATACAGAAGTTGCAGTGTAATGAAGTGCCAGTTCACTGCTAATCTGCCAATTTTAAACGGATTAGATAGTCACATTCACAATAAGAATTCCCTCTGGGGAGATTCTTGGCCTATTTAATTCACAGGCATGTAGACAATTTCACTGTAAAATGACTTTACTTGCAGAATTAATTGGATAAATTATTTCTGAGATATTTTCCTCAAAATATTAAAAGTTTAATTTTAAAAAAAATTGTCAGATAATTACAAGGCCTGAAAAAGTCCCAAAGTATGATTGTAGCGTAAGATATAAACAGTTTAAGATGTCAGTTCATAACTTTTTGAACTAAATTAAAGTATGCAAAGTTACCATGCGCATTACTGCCACTGCCTTCTCTACCTCCAAACGCTCCCCTGGCTTTCAAATTTCCTTGGTCCAATTCTGCTAGCACTTCTACACTCCTGCTCTCTCCCATCCTTCCCCTGATGGCCTGCATGCTTCCCTATCACATCCATGCCTTTGTTACCATAATGAGATCAATTAAATAAATATGAATTTTTTCCACTTATTGGTAAAAGCAGGAGAAAGAACTGAAATTAATGAAACGTGTTAATCCAATCTGCATGACCTGGAACACATACACATACATGCACAAGCAATGTCTATCTGTGCAAATAAATTCCTAATGTCTACAAAATTTTCAGCCTGTATCCCTTTGCCAGTGCTTTCTACAGTAGTGTTCATGCATCGTACCCTCTGGTTTATGACATGTTGAAGGGAAGGGGAAAAAAAAAATTTTGTGGAAGTTAAAATCTGACCTAAACCTTTCTAGAAGAAGCAGTTTCTATAAGAAAAACCTGCAACTTCATAATTATAGTCTTTTCCATCTTTAAAAAAGAGGCAGCTTAGGAGAAGTTCACATTTGCAGTATTTGATACTTATCATCACACAAATCCATGAACACACACACATCATGGCCACTGTCAGGCTGACAACTTGTCAGTCCAAGCTGGACAAACATGAGATGACACCAGGCTGTCAAAGATGACTTCAGGCAACCTCAGAAGTCTGTATCTTGTGCAGCAGGACCTGATACATTAATAGAAAAATGTGCTCAAAAGTAGGGCAGGACTCATGACACAGAGCAAACTACAGAGGCACTGCAGTGAGACACAGTGAGATGGGGCATAGTGAAGACATACGTGAACTAGCAAAGACCTGCAACAGCAAGTGGCAGGGGAACTCCTTGCAGCCTTTAACAGAGCAGATCTGGATGCACATTCACTAGGACATCAGTAGTGGGATGTATCCAGCTTCGTGTAATGCTGCAGTAGATGGATTCACAAACTCACATCTCCATTAGCTCAAGCATCTCCATTTCATGTGTAGACACAGGGGGAGAGATTAAATAACTATCAATTTAGACTTGCCTTCAGACATACAACTCTTGTTTCTTTTATGAAACTACAAGAAGAATAGTAAAACAAACTAATTCAGAGGAAAGAAAATTGCTCAGAGGAATAATTAGAGCAACTTTCACCCCAACAGCTAGGTCACTGGTTCAAAATCATTCAAATCACTTGTGACTGAAAATCATTACTAGTTGACTCCACTCAATGAGCCTCTGCTGCAGGTCAGAGTAATAATTACTGCAGGACTAAAACCATCATTAGCGGCACCATTAGTAAGGCAAAAGACAGAAAGAGGGAGAGACAGAAAAGAAGTAGCAGCCTTAGCCTCATTAGTGCTGCTTCCCAGTCAAGGATGAGAGAAGAAAATACTTTGAGGAATCCTATCTGCTGAGGCCTGATTTAGCTGCCCAAACAAAGCACTATTTGAGGTCCTCCAGGATGTGCCACCTGCTCTGCATCTGCCTCTTCAAAAGAACACAGATCTCCCTTGGGTCTTGCTTGTCACGTCTACCAGTGCCAGGTATGATAAACAGCCTACATCATCCTGGCTCTAGCACTTGATGTCCATCTGGGGACAGATGAATCTAGCCCTTTCCATTCCAGCTTCCCTCCAAATGCTTCCAAATAGAAACTTCAACCTCAGAAACTACTGAGTTACTAATAAGCTTGCTAGTTGAAGTCTTCCTTTTTCCCTGTTTTTTCATTGTCATATGAACCGACAAAAACCCATACAGATATTGGGAGATGTTTTAAGAAAATTTGTGCATATAAATGATGAAAACTATGTACCTAGCAGACATCCACCTGGAGACCTATTTCTTTGGAGGTTCTTTATAGCCTGAATTCTGCCACACTGTTTATCATCAGCAACTTACCCACATTGAGGGTTTTTCCTATACCAAATGATATCTGACCATTTCAATTTCACAGAAATAAACTGAAGAAACTGAGGTGAGGAGCTGCCCTAGGAAAAACAGCCAGTCTAGAAGTAAGATTTATGACAGCTCTGCGTGGCTGGATGTGCTGATGGCTCTCTGGTACATGAACTACAGTGTAATATGGCTGAGCTAGGATTTTAAATCCACTGCTCTGTCAAGTGAATGAGAGACACAGACGAGGAGAGGTGAAAAAAGTAAAGATTTACTTGCATCATGTGAAAGAGAATTCATGGTGGAAAACAGAACCTTTAAGAGAAGGTGTGCTTCTCGTATTTTCTGAAAATATAAAATATGAAACCCTGTGAAAATGCCAAATATTAATGATCACAAATCCAGAGGACTATGAAACAAGAGCAGTGTTTTAAATATGGTGTCAAATGCATTAATACTGTGTTAAAGATTTATTATAGAGCATCTTTCTTCCTAGCAGTTTCTGGTAGTTTTTAAAAATTCCTTTGCTCATATGAGTGGATTCTTTATACCAGGATACCCTCATAATAACATATAATAATAGTATGGACTTAATAACACATTCCATATTTAAAAGATCAGCTGGCATGTTCAGTTGAATCTTTTAACATTGTAACAGTTTTCCTAATGGTTGCTAGTTTAATTTGTCTATCTCCTTTAAAATATATCTCTCTTAAATATTTATCTCTCTCTTTGAGCAGAGTCCTTTAACCTAACACCAACTCTTAGATTTTAAGAGAAGGTTATTATAACACATAAAACATATGGTCTCACTTCAGCTCCCAGCATACATAAAATCAGTCAAAAAAAAACCCTACCTAATCACTACCAAAACATGTGGTTCAGTTAGTAATTTTTGCTCAGAGGCATCTTGGGACTAATTTAGCATGAACAATGCAATTTTTTTTTCTCACCCCACTCTTATCTCTGTAGGTCACACAGCAGCAGAAGACGGAATTGCAAGATGAAGTTCACCTTCTCTGCCTTGCTCTGTCTCTCACTTATATTTCATTCAGGGTTCTCTCCACTTCCAAGATAACAACTGCTTTCAGAGTCTGGGAAATCTATTTTCAGAATTTATATTGCTTTTTGGAATTACAGAAATGTATAAATCTTGCCACACTAGTGCAAGCAAAAACTTGAAAGCAATATAGACATAGTATTGGAAACCTGAAATAATTCCAGGGCTTCCTCACAATAAAGATGTTGTTTGTGTTGCTATATGAGAAAGTTGCTCTGTAGGCACTTTTTTCTGTTTACTGCTTGGCCTGCTGTTAGGAAAGGGAGCATATCTGCTCTTCCAGGGAGTGAATTCAGGTACCGAGCCTGGGACCATCAGTCGCTCCCTCTCCTCCTGGCTCTGCTTTGGGACATGAGGCAATCACTGCTTTCAAAACAATGTCCAGGCACATTTCAAGAGATAATTTTCTCCCAGGACTACACAATGTAGATATAAAGATGGCATACATTGGTTTTGCCATCTTCTATTCAATATAGCTGTCTGGTTGAGCTCTTCCTCAGGACTTTCACTTTACCCCCATTCCTGGAGAGGCAGCTGCTGAAGCAGAGGCCACCAGCAGCTCCACAAATTGGTGCTGTCCTTTGGGCTACTAGTCACAGCTAAAGTGTTAGTTACAATCTACTTATTTTGATTTACACCAGTATAATTGTGAAACAAAAAAAAAAAAAAAAATGCACATTCATGGCATTCAGGCCTGACTTTGACAAGGGTGCAAGGCTCACAGGTCCCCTCTCATGGATGCCACAGTGAAAGGACATGCAGAACAAGCAGACACAAAATCAAACTGTGATTCACCATTAATGTGTGATTGCACATAATAGCTGTCAGAAATTTCAGGCCAGGAAGAAGACCTAAATGCATTTTTTAGACATAGAGATACTAATAAAACCTTTGTGGGTTCAGAAGTATAATTCCTGTTTAACATAACCACAACAGTCTATGAGTAGTGTAAAACTCTAAAGGATGATTGAAAGTAACCTTTGACATTCCTGACATAAATCAGGAATGACTGTGTGAATCTGATATGAGAAAATCAAAGCAAAATCATGATACCTAACATGACCAGTTTTAAAAGAAAGACATTTTTTCATACACGTGTGTATTGTCTAGTTACTCATATTCTTTCACAAGATTTTCTGAGTAAAAAGAGTCCAAGGATCATGTTGCTGGGGAAACTAAAATAATGATGTAATCTTCTTAGAAAGTGTGAAACGCAGAATTAACACCACTGAATTGAATTTAATAACACTGTGCAACATCATGCCTAGTGTTAAATCAATACTTCATTTTCTCGGTCATCTTACAGATGAGTTGTAGACATTATATCTCCAGGGAATGTCAACAACTCCATGGAGGGTCAGCCGTATTTAAGTAATATTTTGCAGGACCTTTTAGGAGATAGATCTCAAAATATGCTTTAAAAGTGTATAAACTCAACATCCATAAATACTTTTTTTGTATATTCTGCAGACACCTCTAGTGTTCTGCAGTAAATACTACAGTCCCGTAGTATTGGATAAATACTACAGTCAGTTTTATCCACTTGAGGTCAGAGATACTTAGGACATATCACACCTATTGCTTCTGAACCTAGACTAAACCTAACCACTTTCGGAAGGCAACAAAAATAATAATCACCTATGTGACTGCGTAAAAATAAGCTTCTACAGCCACCGCTTTCCCAGAAAGCTAATTTCAAATAGAAGTCAGAGCTGCATTTTAGATTACTCATAGCAAAATCCTGCTGTTTGAAGTTCTTCCACATTCTATTTCAATCCAGTTTTTGCTTGGGAGTATCTCACAATCACACACAAACTTAAATTAAGAAATTGAAAAAGAAGATAAGATGCACTTTCACCCTTGCCTTGAAAAAAACTTGTTTGTGGAAAGGCTTTGCCACAGCAGCAGAGATGCATTCCTTGGATGATACTCTCCTGTGGCAGTGTGCAGGCACAGCAGATAGGACCAACGCATACCAGGGGATCAGGAGATTGCATCAGGTGAGCTATCAGCAGCAGATGCTCACGCAAGGCTGCTGCCAGGCCTGGGATGTGCCAATTAACTGCACCAAATATATAGGGTCCCTGAGCTAAGAAGTTTGGTAGCTTGACGCTACAGCTCAACGCTCAGGTCCCACACAAGGAGGGGCACGTCCATCAGGTCACTTGGTACAAAGGTGTGCTTCAAAGTGTCTTTTAAGGCTGTGGCAAAGTGCACGAGTCTTCCCTGGGAAGTTCCCACACATTTAGGAGACTTGTGCCAATACAAAATGTGCCAGTGCTAAATGCACTCAAAAGGATGTAAGCTTGGCCAAGCTGAGCCCTGCAGCAGCTGCAATCAAACAACTTGATAATAGGAGTAGAATTTGCAATAACTACAGCCCTCTCTGAATCTGAATAAAGCTGTTTCTTTTTCAAGGATTCATAGATTTGTTAAAATATTTTTACACAGGCAAACACAAATACTTGCCCAGAGTAGACACTTGGTGCTGTAAGGAGCAATGATTTCACTCAGTAAATAACATCACAAATGAACAGAAATAAGAATAAAGAATTAGGTTACATCATGGCAGAAGATAAATCTTGTAGTTCTGCCTTTGCCACTAGGCTGACTTAGTACATGGAACTAACCTATGGTTTAGTGTATTCTGTAAAAGAAAAGGTGAAAAGACCTGCTAGGAAGCTAACACCTGCCATACAGTTTTGCCTAACAGCAACCAGCCAGCAGCAAATTCTTAGAAAGATATTTAAGGGCACATGTCAGAGAAGGATCCTTCTTTTTTTTTATATATTATACTTGATTTCCAGCAATCTTACCCAATAGAGATATGTTAAGTTTAAACTTAGCACATACTGACAGATGTATATTTATGGTTCATGAAGCCAAAAGATGGGGATATAATTGATGGTCTTTGATACAGAGATTGTACTGTACCTACTAGTCTGCCTGTTGGACAGGCAGTTTAGTCCCTTATTTGCACGAGTTATGAAATTACCCTACAAAAAAGTATTCCAAATTGTTAACATAAAAAGATTTTGGTCCACCATCAGTTTGGCAAGAAAAGGAGGAGAGAAATAACAAAAGAGCAGATGGTAGAAGAAATGCACTAACATGTTGCATGCACCAGTGAAGGAAGATGGGAATCTTCCCATCAAAGAACAAAATATGCCTTATCTGCTTAAAATTTATAGGCAAAGGAGATCTTTAGTACAGTATATGAGACAATGTGAGCTTCCAAAACTAAGAAATAGGATACTTCCCCTTATCTTACTATTTGAAAATAGTAAAAAATAATCTGTAGAGCTTACTGCCTTGAACTGCAAGAAGTGACTTAAATTACTCATGTTACACTTACTTTTTATATACAATATTTAACAACCAGTCTTTGAGTAACTCTGGGAGTAGCTGGTGATATTGCCACAACACAGTGCAAAATTTGGGAGAGCTCTTACAGCCTCAGGGAGCAGATAGCAGTCCTGGAAAGAATAACAGATAATGCACCTAAGTTTAGAAGACTAAGACAAAGGATATCCTGTCTAAGCATTCACATTCAGGTAAGTCTGGGCTGAGAGATGTTCCTCTTTCATATGCCCAAAAGGTTATATCCAAAGTCATTGTAATGTTGGCAAAAGTACAGCCTCAGTGGAATGCAGTCTTCATTTATTGCATTTAAATTTTGTAACTAAGGGATTTTTTTTTAAATATTCATTGTTTGTTCAACCAAAGCACTATTTAAAGAATTTATTGGGGTTTTAGTGCCTTTAAGAATCTGTTTTTTTTTTTCCCACAGATATACCATGCTGTATCATGTGTGAAGTATATGAATAATCTGTACAGCTTCAATCTCAAACCTGTAAGCATTTCAAAGAAACTTAAAATCACACAGACCCACTATCATCCTGTTCTTAATAGCCAAGATGCAAACTGTGTAAATTATATTTGTGTGAAAGGGGCATAACAACAGGTGTAGGTTCCCAGTGAGAACTGCAGAATTCTCACACTGACATTTGGAAAGGAATCAATGTACATCTTGCAGTGTCTGGGACTACTGGTTAATATTAATAACCTTGGGTTGAAAAGAACTAAGATTATATCCTGTTGTGCACTCAGAGGAAAAATTACTTTCTAATGTGGTTTAATTGTGTTTGATAATTCCTCTTTTACTTGTCTTTTTTACATTTTTAAGCCTAGAAACAAACAGCACTGCAGAGGAGAAGCAATTTCATGGCACTCAATATTTAGGACACTGAATTGTTATGTCAACATTATTCCTCAGTAATGGGCGTTAAATGTAAATTTATTGTTTGAAAACATATTGCAAACTATTTGAATAAGGAATAACCAAAATTCATCTATTCTACAGCAGATATGACTGGAAAAATGCCAGCCTTCACTAAGACATCGAGGAGGGCAGATCCTCGTAATTAATATATGACCTCAGCACTGTTGAAATATGTAAGAAATACAGTAAGACAGGGGATTTTATCACCCATACGAAATGGTGAGATGGGCAAACTAAAGCAAGAAACTAGAAAAGAGCATCTAAGTGTCCGTTCTGTTTCAGTCAAGCAGTATACTATACCCAAACCCCTAAGACAAAGCCAATCCAAACACACAAGTGTACCTGAATATTTTTCAGAGAAATAGGGCCAGCACAAACCACAACTTCTTAGTTCAGCATTTTGTCTGGAATAGAAATTCTCCAGTATCTTTGAAAACAGATACCTGACTCTTCTTGGAATATCTGAAAGCAATGTACACAAACACAGCATCCACCTGGACAGTTTCATATTGAAAAATCCTAATCATATTACTCATTCTGACTGACTTTAATGCCTTTTGGTTTTAGCTGAACACACTCCTATTAGCTTTTCCATAATGGAAATTAACAACTCAAGGACCTAATTACAATAATAACTTGAGGGCACTTTTTGTTTATAAGGTAATACGCATAATCTGGACTAATTAGCCCAAGATATGGTTATTACAGGTTATGCTCAATGTTTAAATGTTGAATTCTTAGATGACAGAAGTGGGAGGAAAACTGTTTTCTTCCTTTATCCTCTGTTAGCCATGTCCTTTAGTTTGCCGATGTACTTTCTTCTTTTTATACCACGTCCATTTCACATTATCCTCTGGTCTTTTGTGTGTAGTTTCCTTTTATTTACACAGATTTTGATGACAACTGAACAAGGAGTTCAGATTGTATCTTTCGAAGTGAAAAGGTCTTTGAAAACTCAGAGCACTGTAGTTTTTTACCAGAGCATGTAGATACTGATAGACAATTAATATACTTCCATATTCACAGTAAAAGTACTGAAAAAATGCCATTATGTGATTAGAAGAACTCAAGCATTGAAAGACTTATGTTTGTCAGTAAAGGCAGGTGGCACAAATCACCTAGTGTCAGTCCTTGGCAGTCAAAATACAGGACACTTCATATAACTAGGTCTGACTGCATGCCTGATATTAGGAGGCCATCATTTGATGAGATGAATCCTAACTCTGGACTCCATTTTCCTCAGCTGTAACAAACACAGCCTGAAAATCTCCCACAAAACACAGTAAATGAAATGCAGGTGACTCAGCTGAGTGTGTTTAGCAGAACTGGCAAGAAGGTGGATGTATTGGAAGCTGCTTAAGGAAGTGTTAACCAATCATGGGCGATTCCATTTGGGTATATGAAGCAACATTGAATGACTGATGAAAGAGTTGAAGGTCAGCTGGCAATTGTCCTCCTGATGATGAAGGTATTGGGAGAGTCCTCTTATTTGTATGAGGTCACACGCAGCACCACAAGGCTAAAGACATAGGGTCCAGCAACACAGTGGGAGGAAATGTTAACCAATGGCACCAAGATGCCACTTACAGATGGTTCTGTCACCATTTTGCTCATCAGTAGTATTTGAGGAATAAAAATCTGGCACCAAAACCTGATTAGATTCATAGTCCTTCTTTCTCCATGGGCTGGATTGCCAATATTTCCATGGGAATCGGGAAGTTCCTGTACTTCCATGCCACTGATTCCATAGACTTTCCAAGCTGAAAAATATTTTAGTACCCCTGTAACTCTTTGAACAGATGCTGATATCCAGCTCAAGTCTCTGGCAGCCACAGAGGTTTAGTATCTGGCAAGTTAATAGCTTGTTGTCAACAAAATCAGTAAATTTATAAAAGGAAGAGATGCTTCATAAATTGTATTAAAAACTGCATATTAATAGGAATTATGTTCCAAATTAATTTCCAGGTTTGAGCTAATTTTCTCTCTGGACATGGACTTCGCAAGTGAGTCTGCTGTCACCAAAACAAACAAACAAACAAACAAACAAACAAAATAGTGAATAAGCAACAGCTCTCAAAGCAGGGAAATGAAACTTTAAGTTTGGAAGTGATCATGAGTTGCAGTAAAAGAAAATTCACACATTTAAACTGAACATTAAGAGGAAAATTTTTACCAGCTAGAAACGTCTCTAATTTATCTAAGGTGGAGACAGATTTTAACAATCTCCTCAATTCTTCATCATTATTATGATTCCCTTGAGGTTTCAGTCCCTAGCCAAACCAGTCAGTAGGAGGGTAGATTTTCCTTTTCTCTTTCTCACTTTCCCTGTTTCACTTGCAGAACATCTGTATCCAGATTTACTTTACATCCCTTCCTCCTCTTTCATAGGGCTGAAAAGCTCGACTAGCATTGCTCACTGTGCACACATACCTCGACAGGTGAGCTGTAAAGCAAAGCTGTCTTGTCAGAAATCTTCCCAGTTACCCACAGCCATCACACGTGTGACCAAGCCTGTGCTTCTGCACTGTTTCCTTTCTGTTTGAGTGAGGAGCCTTATTCTGAACAGAGCACTTCCCACCTGACCCAGATTCATCTACACTGAGAACTGAAATGTGCACAATATCCTACCAAAATACAGGGGCAATAGGAGTGGAGTCACTGTGGGTTTGTCCACTCTAACCCTGACGGTTTCCTGCTTCTCATGCTCCCTCTGGGTTTCCACTGCTCCAAAGCACTGCTACTCGACCTGTGACACTAGCAGAGAAGAGCAGGCTCTGCTCAGCAATCTGCATGTTCCCCAGGAAACCTGAAGTGAGGCAGCCAAACCTCCATCAGGGAGTAGGGGTTGCAAGGTAAAAGGCAGTTGCCAAGGCACTGGGATGATTTATATTTTTTAGCTTCAATACTTGCTTGTATTTCAAAGCCTACTCCCGGTATTTGACCCACATGGGGAAGTATTCATGCAAAAAGAGGCTATCAATTCTATTGTTCATAAATTCTACTTGAGCGATTCTCAGAGCTCAAGCCAAGGGCCAACTTATATGCCTGGCAGCCAAAGACATTTAACTTCTGGCAGCAGAGCTGTTATTTGTCTACAAAATCAATAATTTATAGGGGAAAGAGAGGCTGCATAAAACTAAAAGAAAAACAGTAAAATCTCTAAAACACAAACGCAGGAAATAAACCATTTTTTCTTTTTATATGCTAGAAATTTAATTCAAAGTTTCTTACATCTGGTAGTCATCTTAATGGCAATAAACCACAAGATTATAATTCTGTGTACCATGCAACTGCTGAGGTCTTATCCAATTGCCTCAGCAAGCAGTTGTTCTGCAGGGGCAAAGGAGGTGAATACAGAAGTTTTAAGACTGAAAAATATTTTGAGACTAAGTGATCTAAGCTTTATTTTCCTGGCCTTTAGCTGACCCTGTCAGGATCTCCATAGGAGACCTCTGATTTATTCACTGCAATCTTATTTGGTTGTGTCAAACAACTTTCCCACTCAAAGATCACAAATAACAGCATTGTGGCTTGTTTTCAGGAAAGAAAGGCAAGGTGTCAGGAAATTAGTGCTGATGCCAAGTTTCAGCACAAAAAGCTCAAGCCAGTGGTGGCCTCACAGACAGATGGATTTCTGGAAGGGTTCTTCCTCATCCTACGTCCCAGAGGAATGATGAGGCTGCACACGTGAAAACGCACCCTGCTTCTTCCCTGTTTGAAAAGTTTTTTCTTCATATAAACAATGATCCAGCTCAGAGCTATTAATGCTGTCAATTTGATTTTCAGCATCTTGTGTTCTGTCTGAAATTACTTTGTCCAACATAATATGAAATTAAATAACGTGAAAAATGAACTATTTAGCAAAACTGCAGGCACAGAAGATATTGGCACATTGTAAACTAATGACAATTATTTCAAACAGCAATAATCTGAACAATTGCCACCAGGAGGGTTCATGGGGGGAAGGGTAAGTAGGTAGTCAATAGCAGACCTTTGGCCTATGCCTTATGCCATCCCAGGTGTCAGTAGAAAAGAAAAGGGGAGGATATGAGTACTAGGAAGAGCTAGGGTCTCCCTACAATATGTTTGTCCTGGATGGAATTTCTTGACCCTTGTTTCCTCAAGCTGCCTTAAGATGACAAGGAATGCCCAAAACATGATACAAAGGTAAAGATAGAGTATGTCATACCTTGCTTGAGCTTAGCATCCTTTTTCACAAGATGCACTGCTCTAACCTGTGAAGTATGAAACAGCCACATAATGAGCCAAAAGCTACTCTCTTAAGTCATGCAAGCAATCCCAAATACCATTTGCTATGCTGCCAGATCGCAGTGCTTCACAGAAACACAATGCTAACCTGCACACCATCCCCAGCAGGTAACCCATTGCCTCTGAGGGGTCAGGAGGTGAGGCTCACACCCAAATGTTTACATGCATTTGACCATGTTCATACAAGCTAGTTTTGGGCTGTGCACTAAGCAGAAAACAAAGAGACCCCCAACAAATTCAGAGGAACTGCTGTTCTGAGTATAGTGAGCAGACTGCTTTACGTCTGAAGTGTCTTCTGTTTGCAGTAAGATACTCATGTTGCCGCCAGTGGGCTGGGCACTGAACAGAAAAAAAAAAGGGCACGTAAAAGCTCACAGTTCAAAAAGAAAAATAAAAAGAAGAAAAATAATTATACACAGATGTACAAGCTTGTCCTCAACTTCTTTTGGCAAAACTTGGAATCAGAGCTAAAACACAGAAGAGAGAGACACGTTATCTATGCACAGTGCCCATGTGATGACAAGCCCCATTTTGATACTGTAGTGTTTAAATAGCCTTTTATTTCTAATGAATTATGTAAAGCTTAGCCCAGTTATTCATTAGACAGGCCATTAATTCCATTCTTCTTTTCCCCTTAGAGAAAGTAATCTGATCCCAGCTGTTAACTTATATATAGTAGAAGAAGAGTTCTTAAGTTACCCAGCAAATGTAGTGTATGAGGTAGATTTTAGGCAGTGGAGAAAGTGGCATTACCTCACAGATAATGCAGCTTTATGAGAGTATGCTTTATTTGTCATATCCGAAAATACAAAAATCACAGCTGCATGACTCAACATAAATATTCAAACTGTTAATGCATTAGCACAAGTGACAGTACCAAATTGCAAAGCTTAGCATAAAATCACAAATAACTAAATGTGGTGTAGAGTGTTCTTCTCCAAGCAATCAAAAACCTTGCATAATATTATAGTGCAGCTGGTTAGTAGCTCACGCCATGTAATTTAAGCCTCCTTGAAGGATAAGACGAGCTTTGAATCCATTTCTAATGAAATATCACTTTGGTCCCAACAGTATCCTGAAAAAGTTTTTTCCTAGGTTTTCCCTATTTGCAGGCATATTCATGATAATCAAAGTAAGGGCTTCTGTACATTATTATACAAATTTTCACTTTTACCACACAATGTGAAAAAATGGGTGTTATTCCATGCCTTTGTGCAGCTGTGCAGTGTATATTTCAGAAGGGCAAACACTGGATGGTATGTGAGTATTCACACCAGCAAATTAATAACTTATACACTCAGAACAGTGCAAAAGAGAAGAACAATAAAGGTTCCTCTGTTACAGTGGTTAGACAATACTAACACATTTGGCTTATTGTGAGAGGTGATACTGTCCCAGTAACAACCTTATTACCTGTCACATTAAGATCCAGAACCATAAAGCTCTCATCTCTCCTTGCAATTTCTGATATGCTCAATAGTCCTGGTAATTGAACTGCACTCCTAGGACTCCTTTAGCATGCTAAGATATCTTACCAGCTAACTACTGGCACTCAAAATATGTAATGTAAATATTAAAACCACAAATTAATCAGCAGTATATTAGATAAATAAATAATAAAAATAGTGCTTTAGTACAGCAACCAAAATTTCAATAGAAAATGTGCCATATACTGTATGTTAAAACAACAGGGTTTAAAAAGCTGTCTTAAAACTGGACTCTGGAATGTGTTCCCATACAGAAAATAAAATGTGTGTCTTCCTAGCATTCAGATGTGAAAAAAGCTGCCTGGAGCTATGACAGTAGTTGAATCCTTCATTTTGTGAAGAATTAATATTTTGAGCAGCACTTTATGCTGATCAGATAAATCATTGCAATAAATGTGAGTTACGGAAAAACAGACTGTATGTTTTCTTAATGTATTCATTACTCTATTCATAATATATATTGATATATTGATGTTAAGACACATAAAACATTTAAAGAAACAGACAGATGTCTGGGCCTTTTGTTTTGACCATTAAATTCTAACAACAGATCCAAGATTAAATTATTCACTCCCATTTCCAAAACTGTGATACGAAAACATTCTGTTCTGTAATGAAACATAAATGGTAAATTAAGTGCCTCACCAAGCCATCGTGTAGCCTCTTTGAAAAACATGCTGAAGACATATACTATTCACAGAATACTCTGGAGATCAATGTGTTATGCTAAAGCAGTAATGAATTTTATGCCGGCCACTGCATTACCAGTCAGTGAAGTATTTTCCTAGTTAGACCCTTGAGAATTTAGCAAGTAATTAATGATCATGAAAGATGAAAAGATTCATTATGAGTAATACACATTTTTTCCAAGATATGTCATTATCCAGGTTTGTCATAAAGCAGCTTCTATTATATTAAAAAGTTAGGCACTCAGGACTGTAGGCTTAGGGAATAAATCTACAGAGGGACTGGAACACTGAAATACAAAATGCTGTAACACCAACATTTCACAAGCCCATGGGAGGCTCATGGTAGTCTGCCTGTGCCCAGATGTTTTTCAGAGGAACTCTAATAGAAGCGCAGGCTGCCTAAAAAAAAAGAAACAAACAGAATTAGTTAGATAGGGCAACCCAAATTAGTTACAAGAGGTGCTGAAGTGAATAATGTACCTATGCATCCTCAGCAGTACTCTAAATATAAACTGGATCCAGAGCTTGAATTCAGGTCTGAGTGCATTATATAAACTGTAAAAGCTACACAAAAAAGAAACCAAATCTTGTCTAACTGCTACCACGCAGGGTGTGACCTTGAGGACAAATTCAGTCTATCCAAATTTGCCCAATGTTAACCTCCACCAATCACTTCCCCTTGTAAAAGCATTACTTGATCGTATTAGGCAGACAAGATAGCTGGCACTCTTCTTACAAGTGCCCCAATGTCACATCCCTGAGTTCAGACTACTTACATGGGAAATGGGAACACCAGATAGCACGAAGATGAGGACACATCACAACCTTCTCCTTCCCTCCCTCCCTTCCTCCCTGCTCTTTACCTGCT
>NW_008607836.1:79223-93765 GCF_000691845.1 Merops nubicus
TCTGAAAGAAGCTACTCTGATTTTGTAACTCATGAACTTAGAAGGCATGCTTACTGATTAAATGCTGCTGTCATTCTTAGATTTCTTTAGATTCTTAGATACTGTGTTGGTACACTTTAAAAAAAGAATAATAAACCACAAACAAAACCAACCTTAAATTGGTTAAAATGCCAAAAAAAATGTTACTTTCTTGCATTATAAGTGATTAAATCAAAAAATATTGAAAATCCAAGAGAAGAAAGTAAAACTTTATAAGCAGCTGCTTTTTTCTTAAAATCAGCCTCTCTCTTCAGGGGGTTGAAGTGATAATAACCCACAAAATACTATTTGTTTAGAAGGTAATGCCTCCCATACATACAAAGCTACATAAAATGAAATTTGGTAGTGCGAGTAAAAGACTGTTTTCAGCCAGGGAAATGACCCTTGGAGAATTACATTCATTGCTTCCTCCAACGCTGTCATGCTGACTCTTGAAAATCTGGACCATCATTCAACCTATGGTTTCTGCTGTGCTGTTTTGTAGAGAGCCCTGGGTTTGGTGAGAGCTGAGATGGTTTTAGCCAAGTGCACAGAGTGGTTCACAAAAAGCAATTAATCTCTGAGCTGTTTGTCTCCTGTTTGATACTTTTGATGAAAGTTATGCAATAAAGGTGAAGCTCAGTAAAAGCAATTCCTAAGAAATCAGCTCAGTCTTAAAAATTCATTCATGTTACGCTTCAGTTACATCAAAGAATTACTGGCATGGGGCTAATAATGTTTACCTTCACAAGGAACACCCTGATAGCCTGACTTGAAATGGAGAAGATCATGAGCCCTGTTCTCCAGAGATGTGAAAAGATATTCCCATGAAAATCAAGGTTCTGATTTGAAGAAATTTCTGTAACCAGTCTAGATGTTCCGTGTTCAGTTGATGACCCCAGCACAAACTTGGAAAGACTGATAAAAACCACCAGGTATTTAGGAAAAGCACAGCAAGTATGTCACTTGGTTGTTTGTAATTCTCTGAATATAGAGCTGTTACATGTTGAAAGGCAGTATGCTGCCTTCCCAGGAGTGCTCACTGAGATAATAGCCTTTGTTGCCTGTAGAAGCAGCATCACTGATGGAAAATGGCCCTGGACAACGGGCCCACACAATATGCCATAAATAAGGATGAGAGGATTATTCCTAAAGCCACTCTTCTGAGAAGGGCAGTCAAGAAGCAGCAGTAGAGGCAGGGACTGAGGCAGCAAGTGAGCAGAGCACAGAGTGCCTCACCCTCCCCAGCAGGCACCATCCTGCAGGGGCCCAGCACGGGGAGTAGAGCCCAGGGCCAGTAACTGGGTCCACAGACAGACAGAGCAAGTGACAATCCAGTCCTGGGGTCCAGCTGGCATGTCACATCAGGAGGGGCAGGAGACAAGACTCGTAGAGCAGCTCAGGGCAGGGCTGGCTGCCCGGGGCTGTGTTGAAGTGGGCCTCCTGGACCATGTGAAGGGGGATGCGTAGGTGAGGGTCTCAGGGGAGGCATGTTGGGACCTATAAGTGCACTTATGCACCTGATCAGAACTATCCCCGGTGTGACTTGAAGGTTGTGACTTTGAAAACAGGTTATTTCCTTGGTAGCTTGCAGCTTCTGTTTCTTGCTACAAGGCCAATGGATAAACAGGAAATGTATGCAAGGCAAGAAAATTAGAGACAGAGTCTAGCTCATGTGCTCCTCTGCCCCTCCAAATTCTGATACATAAGAGACAAGCAGCCAGTGTGAGTAACTTTTTTGCTTTTTTTACCTCCTTAATGTCATATCTATAACAAAAATGTACCTACAGAAAACAGAAAATCCTGCCATTCATCTTCTTCAACCATTTTTTTTTTAGGACGTTTGAAAGGTGGCCAACGTTTTACAAGGAACCAGGGTCTAAGCAAAGAATTGAGCAATGGCTGGCCTAAAGCAGGGCATGGGCATTAGAAAGAAGGTTTTGGTTTTGCTATAAAGCCAAGATGACCTGTTTGATCTCTCCTTTACCTATCTCCTATGATCCTTCCTATCTGTAAGGGGTGGAACAATACTGTAACATGCCATGTTTATTGGCTTCCTGAAAATAAAATTGGTTTGCACAACATCTGTGTTTTGACTTGTCTACTGGTCTGGAAAAGAGACAGTGGATTGCCCTGCTGCCCTCTGTGTGTCTTTTACCCTGAAGTTCTGCCTACCCTTTGACAACTGAAATATTTACAGTCTGCCTATGTAAGAAAAATGTATGGATTAACAAAGACCTTTCCTATCTTGTCAAAACCACAACAGCGAGATCCATGTTACAGCCTTAGTTTTGATTCATAAACCTCTGTCAGGGAACCTATGTAGAAGACAGGGCTAACAGATGTGAGGCTCTTCACCACCATCTACTTTATCAAATATATCTCATTATTTCCATGCTGACAAGACATATTAATAAACCCATTGTTTAGAGTTGTTTACAATCTTTCTGATCAATAACTATATTCAATGTCAGCATTCATTGCCATCCAGAGATGGGCTAGATTAGAATAGGGAATATAAGTGCCTCTAATAAATTGCCTTATAAACTTGAGTAATCTTGGGAACAGCATTAGGAAATAATTTTCTTCTCCAGAGAATGTACCCTGTTGTATGTCAAAAAGAAAAAAAAAAATGTGAAAGAGGGCAACACTGTGTATTTAAGCCATAATTTTGTTAAAAGAAATTACAAGAGTTCATACGATGTAGGCCACAAAAGGAGATTAGAAAAACTGATTGGCACAAAATGAATTCTTTTCATCAGCCTGTAGCTACATGAAGCAATATATTTTAATTTATGGGATCTGAGAACTTTGATTTCTCCTCTTTTCCTGCTCCCCTTTTAACTGCAGTCTTAGCCTTCTTTTACGAGGCCAAAGACGGCAGGGTACCAGCCCAGCTACGCAGGAAATACCTTGCCCTACATGCAGTGTGAACAGGCTTCAGCCTCTGCCGGGGGGTGAATCTTACTGAAATGTAAGGGAGAGAGCAGAAAAATACTCCTGTACTCCAGGTTATACAGTAAGAATTCTCACCCACAAGATTTGTGAATAAACAACTCAGGGGACATTGCAAGAGAACAGGAATCCTAATAAATCAAAATTAAAGCATCACAAGTTAAAGGTTCCTTAAGGAAAGAAGAATCTGAGAAATAAGAAAAAAGACTATGTCTTTTTTTTTTTGAGACACTATTCCATCAATTAAAACCAAATACAACAGCTCTTCTTCAAAATCAAGCAATGGAGAGACAAGTAAAATAATAGCTCTCAAAGCAATTGGACAAGCTCCTATTGGCAAGCAGTTCATATCGTTAGGAAGCCTGAACCTCCACAGCAACGATCATGATTTCTGGGTTGAAAGTGGAGAGAGAATGTCCTAAGTCCCAGCAATTGCACTTTGATTGGATAAAACTTTGAAATAAATAGTGCTGCCATCAGTTGTCCCTAAACTCTTTGTTTTAGGAGTTAGAGAAGAAGAAAGCTTCCTGATTAATACAACGTAAAAAGTCAGTAATTAAATATTTAAGTAATTTTACATTTGAATTTGTCATTTCCAGGTTTCAACATCAGCCAGCCACTGAGATACAAGCAGCACTTGCCTTTCTGAGCTACCATTTCAAACCTTTTCCTGCAGCAGATTATAGATGGCTCGTATTTTGAAGACCTTCTTTATCATTATAAATTGTCATTTTGTCATAATTCTCATAAATTACTGTGAATGTGGGAACCAGAAAGGAGATGGGGGAGACCCTACAGGGGTAGGCCCAGGAAATTGCAGAGATGGGCATGCTTCCTGTGGAAGGAGTGAAAGGTGTAAACCTATACCAAAGACTTCATTTTTAAGTTGCCCAACTACTCATTGGACAATTTTATCTGAAACCAACAAAAACAGATTTAAAAGTTTACTCAGAGATTGCCTGCTGTCCCTTAGCTGGTGAAATACAATATTGGTGTGCTCTTACATCTATTTTACTTTAAATTGAGCTATCTTCTGATATCAACTGTTATTTAGGAAGGATGGATGTGCCATTCAAGTACTGCACTAACTCCATGCTTTATATGTTCATCTGTGTCGCTGAGCTTCTGCATCCTGTGGACAGGTAGCCCAAGCTTCACTAGTTAGGAATTGGTTTAAATTTCACCTTCTCCCCAGTGTAGATGGGGAAAAGTATTTTAGAATAAAGTCTTGACTAAAATGAAATCTAATCAGTGAGGTCCACTAGAATTAAAGCATCTAACATACCCTATGTGTAAACCATGGCATAGTTAACACTGAGATTACATGATGCTAGGTCATATTAGTCAAGCCTGATGTAGGTCAAATTCACTCAAAATTAAGCTTTGTGGAGATACTTTAAAAGCTCAAGAACAATACTCAGAAATCAGTGTGCATTTCGAAAAAGAAACGCATTTTGAGTAAATTCCAAGCATTACTTTTTAATTTCCATCACTGGAGTCAGAAGAAGTTAAAAAAGCACCTAAGGTAGTGAAAACATTTTCATAGAACCTGAACAAGATGTTTGTCAAAATGAATTTTGTTAAATGCAGTAGTGAATCATGGGTTTGGAGTATGTAATTGAAACAGTAGTTTGAAAACATCAGAAAAAAAGTGTTTTCATTTTTCAGAAAGAATCTCCATTTCACAAATGCTTTCCATCAAACTAAAACTGCAATTTTCCTGCAAGAATGCTGTTTACCTAAGAAAAGCCTCTTCCTGCACTCTTCAGACCTCTTACGCCAGGCTGGAGAGAGGGAGCTCTGCTGAGCCTGCTGCAGGGTGGTAAGTGGCATCAATGTCCCTATGAACTCCTCCCACCATGAAGAGGGGCCACTGAAGTGATTTAGTTCTAGATCCTGTGCTAGAGGATCAAGCTAACATAAGGTGCCTATGACCCCAGACCTCTACAGACACGTGTGTTTGTGTGTATGAGCACGTGCACACACACCCACACATACACATCACCCACACACACGTCCTTGAGCAGATATAAGTGCTATTGCTTTAGCCTTATTTGCAGCCAAGAGCATGGCAGAAGATTACAGTGCCAGGAAATACAGTGATAGCTGAGAACAAAGTCCTCTCTTACTACCAGTAGTCACAGCAGAAGTAGATCATCTCACATGAGTTTCCATGGTAAACTCCATTAATGAAAAATGCCTCATTTCTGAACTGCATCACAAGAGAGCAGTTGTAATGGAAGTACCAATGAAATATGTAGGTGATAATATCCTTCCTCCTCAATGCAGCAGAATGGGAGGAACAAATCCCTGTTGTGCAGTAAATGCCAATAGGTGTAGCCAAAGTGTTTATTGTTCTGAAGCCCTCAGGAAATTTGGGTAAAAACTAAAGCCAATTTTTCTATTGGATCGTTCGATGAAATGAATGTTCATTATAACACAGAGAAATTAAACAATGTAGGGCCATTTTAAATTTAAATATATTTTAGCAAGTAGAGCAAGAACTGCCACATTATTCTCTCGGTAGGGTGTGAGCTGCTGTATCAGTTAGCATCTGTTCTCTGCAATTCCTCCAGTCAGAATGCAATAATTTAGTAAATATGCAAAAAGCCATACTTCTGCAAATTATCATTTTTCCTGAGGTGTTTGTGTTGCATTCATATACAGTAGATGGCACTGGTGGAATAAGAAGTTATGATATGTAGCAATTTGTAGAAGCTCTTCAGCCTCCAGCATGTTCATTCCAGTTTTTAATGTCTGCAAGGATGGAGACCCCACAACCTACCTGGGCAAACTGTTCTTGTGTTTGACCAACTTTATAGTAAACCAGTGTTTTCTTACATTTGTTGGAATTTGTTCCATTTAAGTTTGTGTCCATTGTTTCTTGCCTTGTCACTGGACACCACAAAAGAGAGCCTGGATCCCTCTTCCTTGCACCCTTCCATCAAGTACTTATGCATGTTGCTAACAGGCTGAATGGTCCCAGTTCTCTCAGCTTCTTATCACATGACAGATGCTCCAACCCAGGTGCTGACAAGAGAGGAAGGGCTACTTCCTTTGATACGCTGGCAATGCTTTTCCTAATGCAGCCCAGAAGGCTTTTGGCTTTCTTTGCTGCAAGACCACATTGTCAGGACTCCCAGCTCCTTTTCTGCAAAGAGCTTTGCATTTGCCTTTGTTGAGCTTCATGAGATTCCTGTTTGCCCATTACTACAGTCTGTTAAGGTCCCTCAATATTTGCACAAGTACCATGTCTAAGGATCAATCTGCCAAGGTTTTTATCATCTGCAAATCAGCTGAGGCTGCACCGTGTGCTGCCATCCAGGCTAGTGATGAAGATGATAAACAGTATTGATGGTGGTACACTGCTGGCCTCAGGGCAGACAGCCCTTGGAGTTTGGTATTTAACCCAGGTTTCAGGGCACACTACTGCTCATTTATCCAGTCTGTATTCCACTATTTTATCTACAAGGGTGTTACGGAAGACAGGCTTGAAAGCCTTGCTAGAGTCAAGATAAACAACATCCACCATTCTCTCCTTGCCCAATGAGCCTGACAACTCATCATAGAAGGCTATCAAGTTTATGATATACGATTTCCCTTTTGTATGTCCATGCTATCTACTCCAAATCAACTTCTTGTCCTTAGTTTGTTAGGAAATGTTTTCCAGGATTAGTTGCTCCAACACATTCCAAGGGATTGAGGGGAGGCCATTCACTTACAGTTCCTTGGATTCTCTTTCTTGCCCTTCCTGAAGACAGAACTGACATTTGCTTTCTTCCAGCATTCAGGAACCTAGAGGAAACCCAGAGAAGGAATCGTGGGAACTTCATCATGTTGAAAGTTCTGTAGCTAAGGCTATCTCTAATCTTCACATTCCCCAAAAATTTTCTTTCTTTTGTGAATACCAGATCCAGCAGAGCGTCTCCTCTTGTCAGCTCCACGATCACGTGTGTTAGGAAATTGTCAGCAATGCGCCCCAGAAATCTCCTGGATTCCTTATGCCCTGTTGTCTTGCCCTCTCAGCAGATAGCATGGTGTTTAAAGTTCCCAATGAGGCTTATGAACTTGAAGCTTATTCCAGTTGTCTGAAGAAAGTGTCATCTACTTCTTCTTCCTGATCCATAACAGACACCCACCACAACATCACCCGTGTTGATCTCCCTACTAATCCCAACCCATAACCTCCCACCTGGCTCACCAACCATTCCAAGGCAGAGCTCCACGCACTTCTGATGCTCTCTCACATCAAGGGCATCTCCTCTTCTTTGCCATCTCGGCCTTTCCTTTCCAAAGAGTCTCCTCCACATCCAGTTGTGAGTTATCCTACCACACCTCCATTATCCAAATGAGGTCATGGCCCCACCACTGGGCACAATTCCTCCTGTTTGTTCCCTGTGTCACTTGCATTTAGTGTACAGGCATCTGGTCACGCTGATTCCCCCAGGAAAGTGTGAGAGGCTGCTCCTTTGCCTCAGGTGACATTTGGGAGAGGCTGTCAGATATGCCTGCAGGGGGGGTTTCATCTAAGGCTGACCCCCCTTCCCGCTGGCAGCTATTTAAGCTGAGCCTGGGTGCTGCCTGAGCTACAGCTCCTGCTGCATCACAGCCATGCCCTTGCCTGGCCCCACACCCCATGAGTCCAGACCTGGATCCTGACCTCTGGACTGAATTCTCCACAGTCCACCTGGGGTGGTGGGATGTGTTCCAGCTGGGGAGACCCTGACCTGCCAGCGCCATGGGGAGTCCCCCCTCACCTTCCAAATCCTCAGTACCCACGGAGTCACTGGCCCACAAGACACCCTGACAGATTGAGGAACTGATTTTTATACAGCCTACGTAGGGCAAAATAAATTACACTTTTCTGAATTAACACAGACACCTCCTCCCTCTCTGCTTAGATGCAACATCTCAAAATGCAAACAACACTTTTCTTTGTTTTTAACATACTTTTCTCATTTCAACATGCATGATGCACAAAATATTTACTAAAGGAACATTCAGACGTATTTACACTACTGAGAGATTGCTGGGGCACTGGTACAGTTCAAAGGGATCACAGCTGAAAGAAACGTGGCACGTATTTTAGAAGAAACCTCCGATGGCAGCTTCAGACTGTGGTCTGTCAGGCAGGCACGTGGGCTTCCCTAGGATGACATTTACTTTGACGCCATTCTCTTGGTGATGACTGCTGCTGGCCAAATGCAACAAAGACAAGGTTATAATAATCAAGAAAAAAATCCTTTGTCTGAACTCCAAACTGACTGCTGAGTAAAAAAGTATGCCCAATACCCTCACGAGGCTGTACTGAGGAGGGACATGAAGTTATTGAAGGTACTGAGACAGAAGAAAGAACATGGACGGTGAATTTCTTTTAGCGTCACTCTGAAGCTAGAAGACCTTCTTTGGTGTTAACAATGTATGACGGAAATCTCAAATTTTATTGAAATTTATTTAATTTATTTATTCAACTTTTATTGAAAAGGTTGTTTTTTTTTTTTCCTTTAGGAGACAAGATAAATCCCCAGAGCTGCTACGTATGATTAGCTACTGCTTGGAAACCTCTACAGTACTCCCCTTGGGCATTAAATCCTAGTTCTGAATTTTCCAGCTTTTACTAGCACTTTAAATATTACAGACCAACTGATTTGGTTTTATTCCAGTTTTAGTTTTAATAGCAATGTTAAAGAAGTGAAGCCAAATGAAACCTTTTACTTTCAAGTATGCTTTAAAAGCATTTTGATAGAAAAAAGATCTTTAAAAAGTTACAACTTTCTATTCTAACATGCCACGTGTGAATAAAAGAGAGAGAGCAATTTCCTCGCTACCTGGATAAAACATGGCTGTGATTGTTGAGTGTGCCTAAAAGGGAGGAGTTATATAGTCAGCCTAGGGGAGGGGAAAAAGGTCATTCTTCTCTACTACAGGGTAACTTGTAATTCTTATTACATGCTGACACTTTAAGGTTTTTTTTCCATGCATTATACATACACTACACTAGCTTGGAATAGTTTCCATTCAGTGTTTGCACAAGATGCACAACTGACAAGTCTGGGAAATCATTCCTAAGTCTTTATTCTCTGCTGGACTTTGGGACTGCACAGTCTCATCTTCCACTTCATTGTATGTCACTGTGTTGAGTGAAGAAGTAGGCAACCTATTGGCTTCCCTAATACTCTGGTGCCAAGTAACACATGTATTATTTCCCCAAG
Organism: Merops nubicus; assembly: GCF_000691845.1. NCBI lineage: Eukaryota > Metazoa > Chordata > Aves > Coraciiformes > Meropidae > Merops > Merops nubicus. The sequence goes on from NW_008607836.1 coordinate 88,409, forward strand.
CACTGTGTTGGCAGTTACTTCCTGAACATCTGCTACCCACAGCCAGGAACAACCTAGCTTCCCCTGCAACTGAGGAGAGCAGCAGGCAGCTTGTGTCTGCACCTTCTTCCAAAAGTTCAGCTCCTTCTATCAGCTTGAGGTCTATAGCTTAGGGCACTGAGGAGCAGCGACCACAGAAAAGGTGAGAGCAGAGCAGTTGTGGTCACCGTAGCAGTGTAAAATGAAAAATGATGTTTCAGTGACCTTCGCCAACACTTCAGTCCATTCTCCTGGAGAGAGTCCAGATTTTCAGAATTCATGGGAATAGCTGGCATTTCAAAAGGCCTGACGGGAGTTACGAAGTATGTTAAAATTTTTGCCTAAGCCTTGCTGAAAAACTGATGAGTTGTGAGAAGAAAAGAAAATGGCAAATGACAGTGGAGAAAAAAAAAAAAAAGAAATTCATCTGGACTTCTATTGTAACATAACACAAAAGACAGCTAGAACTAAAGGCTCTGAACTCTGGTGTAACAATGTCAGGAGTGATGTGGAGTTAAAAAGAACAAGGAAATGACATTGAATATAATCTATTCCTATTCTTGCAGTGATAGCTGGCCCCCATCCAAGGCATTCACACAAGGCTACAGAATCCCCTCCTCCTCAGAATGAAAACACACAGTAGGGATGTTTGGTGATACAGACGAGAAGTGAGAAAAGAAGCAAAATAGCTCGAGGTATTACAAATTCTTCTCCAAAATATATATCCAGTAGGGAGGAGTATGCATCATCAGTCAGAAAGGCACATAAATTATCGACCTCCTTGTGCTGGCTTTGTTTCACTTGCTTTTAAATTTCTTGAAGGATTGTTTTGTTTCAAACATCAGAGCCATAATTTTCTGTATGCTCACTTCTTGGGTTACATTCAGCTTCAGAATTTTCTGAAATACAAGCCATACAAAAGAAGTCATTGTTTGTTCACCCTCATAAATCATTCTACAACAAAATCATTCCCCTTACTGCCTGCAGGTGGCTGATTGAAAAAATGAGTTCTGACACTGAAAAGATTATGACAAAGAACAGGGCACTAAAATGTTCTGCTTAGAAAAACAGGGCCTGATGCAGAAAAAGAAAAGGTCAGTTCCTCCCAATTAACTTTTAGGGCACAGAACTCTACATCATCAATTTGAAGCTGATGCTTCATGTCAACAATTTGTAAATTAAAGTAGGTTTCAACTCTTCTGAGAAGCAGGAATAATTTACAAAGGAGCTGAGATCCATACATCTGCCCTTTTTACTCTATTCCGTGTACAGAGTAGGATGCCATGTCAGAGTAGTACTGAGTATTTCACCACCTGCTGTTGGCTGAACTCTCACCAGGACTGAGTTTCTAGTTGCTAGATCCCTGCATTTCAGAAGTTCTGGGACATCCTGATAGCTTATTCATCTTAAGTAATGTGATATTCCACACTCCACCACCTAGAAATTATCCACAAAATTTAAGAGTGAGCTCCAAAATGCTGAGTCAGATGCCCGCAGTCTGTAGGAAAGATGTATGGGCTCTACGTTCTTTGCAACAGCCAATCCACGGAGTGGAGCAATATCCCATCTGTACCATGAGCAATGCCAAGTGAGAGGAATGGGGAATTCTGAAGAACTTTGGTTTTGAATGCAGACACATGATCAGACGTGAAATGGATTCAGAAATGAAAAACTTGTTTTGCACTGAAATACCTAAGCGACACACATACAGATCTGTAATATCTTACCTATGAAACTTTAATGAGATATCTGGGCTCCATTTATACTCAAGGGAGAGAAATAAACACCTGTGAAATTTCCTGTGTGAAATAACACAATAAAGAGTAATCTGTCTACTTTTAGGTATCTTTCTTGGGATGAAGCAAGTCACAAATCACATTCTAGGTGCTCCTATAGATAGTTTCTAGACAACTATTCAGATACAGACTTCTGTATTCATAGAATCATAGAATGGTTTGGGTTGGTAGGGACCTTTAAAGGTCATATAGTCCAAGCCCCTTCAGTGAGCATGGACATCTTCAACTAAATCAGGTTGCACAGAGCCCCATCCAATCTGACTTTGAATGTTTCCAGGGATGAGTTATCTACATCCTCTCTGGGCAACATTTCAACAGATGACTCTCACTGTCTTCGGCTTGTCAGGTTAAAAAGATGGCCATGAAACAATTTGCCTGATTTCGGGAACAGATTTTTTATTAGAACATTTACCAGTTCAATAGGACGATTGTGTTGCATTTTTCCCACAGTGATCAGGGTTTGGGTTTGTAACTGTCTACTGGCAGAAGGGAATTTTAACCCCTCATCTCTTAGTACAAGTGGGCCACTCTTTGAACAAGTAACAGGGAGTAGCCAAGTGGCAATATCACCTAGCTGGAATCACAGTCATCTGGGTTACTGTCTGCACTTCCCTGAGTGAAACATTCATGGTTTAAAAAGAGCAACAAAACTTAAAGCCAGATCTAGGACCTCAGTTTCCTTGGCAAAATCCAGTACCGGCAAGCAAGAGATTCCTTTGGCCTCACGGACTCCTGAATCCTTTGCTGACCCTGAAGAATGAAGAGCACCTTTCTCATAACCAGGTGGCTAGGTTCTGCATCGCTTGGCCTGCATACCTCTCAGGCTTGCCAACATAACTATGTGTCCTGGTTCCGTGTAAAAAAGGGGTTCAGGGCAGGACCCACATGGAACAGAACTACGTACTTGCCTCTCCCCCCCCCCGGGAGAAAGAGAGACTTTGGAAAAAAAATGAAGTATATTGTTCAACAAGGAACAGAAAACAAAAAAAGGGAGGTAAGGAAAATAATATATACAAAGATTAGGGGAATAATACAAAAAATAAAATATACAAAACCCTCAGAAATGGTTCCAGGGTCCCACGGAGTGAAAGGAGAACTTTCCTCTCCGAGCTCCAAGGCAGGAGTGAAATTAGAAACCACTCCCTGCCTCTTATCAGAGTGTGTGTGGGAAGGGGAGGGAATACAATGGTGTCACCCCCCCCCGGGGTCCTCCCAGTTGCTAGAAGGTCACGACCCCATTCCAAGCCTCAAACCACAACACTGTTATTCACCAGAAAAGAGGATTGCCTATTCTGCTTCTATCCAATGATTTCAAAATACAGCAATACTGACTGTTAATTCATTATGAATAACTAAAAATGCTTACAAAGACTGCAGCCTTCAGGGACCTTAGACTGTAACTCCCAGGCAGGGAATAATTCTCAAATGTTCAGTTCAGCCACAGAAGCAGGACTCAGCTTTGCAGAAGAGAAAAACTTTAGGCACAGAAAACTGGAGAAACTATTGTTTTCTAGGCACACAGATGATTGAACAGTTTTTTTAATTATTATTATTTTCTATTAACATTTGACACCTATGTTCTTTCAAAACACATTTCAGGTACCTAGGCAATATTTTCAGCTTTTTGTCCTGTTGCAGTATTTGTACTTTGTTGTATTAAATTTTGTCTCATTCCCACTGTCCTATTCTCAAGGTTATCTAAGTTTTCCTGTATGACATCCTAGTTGTCTTCTGTGTCAACATCACAGTTCTCTTCCGTATTGAGAGTGCAACCCTGTCCCATATCAGACACCACTAGTTCAACCCTACTTCTCATGCCAAAATCATTACAGAAAATACTAAGATCCACTCCAAGGCTGATTCATGAAAAATGCTTCTAGTAGCTACCTTCAACCCATTACATCTTTTTTCAGCATTGCTCATTTTCATCCTCACTTTAAGCAGCTCCCTAACTATCTTAAAAGTTCATACCTCTATGTTATTAATGAGCACTTTCCCACAGGCATCATTTCAGTTGTTTTACTTGTAAATTAGTCTCAGTGGGATCACTCCCACTTAACTTCAGATGTCTTTAGGGTGGTCATCTACAGCTGAGCTAGTCACCCCTGGCTAACATTGCAGCTGATGGAGAGAGATAAGCACTTGTAGGTGTGATTCACCTGACTTATTTTAGATGTTTACTTAAGGATGGGATGAATCATACCCTAAAAGGAACTGGGTTTTGACATTTCTAAAAAGGGAACATGGGGTGAGTAGTTTAGAAATAGATGCCTCCAGAGAAGACACGTGCATTTAGTCAGATGAATCTCATCATTCATTACCAAAAAAATTAGATCTCCCACATGCTTCTGCTTCATGAAATCAGTTATCCAAAATAGGAATTCAGTTATTCCATCATAAATATTGCTTGGCAAAACTTACTATGTTCTATACCGTTCTCACTTACCTTTACATCATAAATCACTCTTTCCATCATCATTTTATCCTGCATACTGTTGATGTTATACTAGTAGATCTCTTGTGGCCCAGTGCTTTCAGTCTGAGTAAATTAATCTCATGCATTTTGCCTCTATCTGCAAAGCAGTTATTTCCATTTTCTGTGCATTCATTCTGATCTTTACTAATTTCATTATTACATGTTTATTTATTGCATTATTCTATACTATATAATAATTATCTACTTGTCTTTATACTTATGTTTGCTTTTTCTAGTGATGTGCTGGATATTCTAAAAGTTAAGCCCAGCCAATGCCAGAAGTTTGGAACACAAGAGATTCATTACTAGATATGTTTTGAAAGGATACACTGTTCATACAGAACTCCCCAGTTATATGTCTTTAGAATCAAAAATCAAATAACTAGTAAAGGCAATAAATGCAGCTAAGCGTTTCTTTTATGTTCAGTGAATCACAACAGTTATCAAAATCTGTAAACATGAAAGGGAGAGAATGTCAAATTACTTGGTAACACATGACCCCAGAGCAGTAAGCAATCTCCACTACTCAACTCCTCTTCAATGTGAAGCTTTTTTGCAAACAGATGCACTAGAAAATGATCTCTCTCATGCTTAGTAAATTAATTTCAAATTGACTTTATTAATACCAAATAGGTATCCTTATTAGCAACATATATTATGAATGTGTAAATAACACTAGATTGCCATATTTATCAGAAATAATAAACCACAAACATTTAGCATAACATTAAAACCATTAACAGATAGTAGGGTGATTTTTTTCATACTCTGAGCAGTCAAGAAACATGCATAATGTAATAGTGTATTTTGCAGCTGGTAACAGCAGGCTAGATTGCAAGAGATATTTTAAATGTGTTTTTATTAACAAGACAAAAAGGCCTTTCAACCATCTGAAGCAATTTCTGAGAGAAAAGCTGAAGAGGCTATCATTATAAAATGTAATGGTAAATGGAGAATCCTGACAGAAAACATCCTAGGAAACTGTTTTCCCCTGTATTTGATCTACATTTACTGAGGACCTGACCCAAAGCTCATTTTAAAGTCAGCTGAAAAGCTCCTGCTGGAGC
>NW_008607836.1:93796-108016 GCF_000691845.1 Merops nubicus
GACCGGTGTTCAAGTGCAAGAATAAGGTAGTTGAAATTATCCACAGGGGTTTTGACTTGAGATGAAAAGTAAATAATGTTCAATATCATGTATATAACTGTTGTTAAAATGAGAGATGAGACTGAACTGCAAATTTAGATACGATGTGGAGTTCTTTTGGATTTCTTTCCCCATTCAACCCATTCTCAAGGCTTCGGAGCTGTGGTTTGATTCAGAAGCCCTACAGAAATAGATGGCAGTGCAAAGTGCAGCAGCTGTAGACCCACCAGTAAATCTTAATTCATATATCAGACCCTAGTTTTTTAAATATTATGGGTTAATAGTACAAGTAGCTCTTTTAACAATACATAAATAAAACTTTATACAGGAAATTAGATGACCAGAATACATTGGTAGTAAGAACTTTCACACTCAAGAAATGTGTCAGATCTTCCTATGAGCAAAAACAGGGAAGCTAGTTCATTCAATAAAGGGGATTTTAATATTTATCTCACATAAGAGTGAGACAGTTTTGTATTATCAGTAGATTCATTCATCTGCTTAAACAGACCAATATAATTTATCATTGATATCTTATTATATATATGATGCTGATTTTGTATCAGAGTTAAAACAACAAAAGAACTACACTTTGCAGCAGTACTTCTTCTCTACTGAATCATGCTGATGCTGTGGTTTCCATCTGCAGACTCTCCCAAGCCCCTCTTTTAACTTAGGCAAATTAGGCAAGATTTGTCCAGAGGAGGTTAACTATCCAATAATTATATGTTGAGTAAAGTGTACATTTTGAATTCAAACTTTTATTCTCTCCTTTTCATTTGTTTTTCTCCCTCAGTTATTATTCTCATAACTATTGTTAACGCATTTCATACTATTGAAGATATGAATTCTTAATGTAGTATGCATATTGCATTATTCTTTATATGCTTATTGTATCAGGTATTTAAGATTAAGTAAAAAATAAAAAATCTGTTACACTGAGAGGCTTTCCTCTGGGGCTGGCTCCTGAAACTCTCTTTGGGAGGTTCTCATGCCTAAGAACTGACACACAGTTTCCAGCGTCAAAGGAGACACATTTCCTTATATCACAACTCAACTTCTATTAACACAAATCTCTAAAATAAGTTTGGGGGTCTAGGGTTGGGTAGTTTCCTTCCTGCTGAAAAAGCGTAGAATGTGTAGCTGAGACATAGATAAAGAGCTATGTGTGTTCAGTTACATGAAACCAACCAAGTGACGTAAATTTATCCCTGTTTGTTGTTTGATGGTCCTCTTGGAAGAGGTGATATAAATCACATGTAAAACTGTGCTCTACATCTTCAGATGTAGTTCCAGCAGAGAGGAAAAGGAATGAATAGGACATTTTGCACATTGCAAGATTTCGCAGTTCTACCAATCTGAAAAGGTACCATCATTCCCAGAGTGACATTGTTTGCCTTGAGAAATTGCAAATTCCAAGACAATCAGGATAACATTTCTAAGCAGGAATTTCTTAGAAGGGCACAATTTTTGCCAAAGATAAGGCATATTAAAAGAGGCATTCACTCTACATAACCCATTGGTAACCAGAAAACTCTGGGGCTTTAGAATAGGCATGAAAGGAATATCAGGCAGCTAACTGTCAAACAGAGTTCATGTGGTGGTTAAACAAGTGTTCTGCCAATGACCAGGCCCAACAAAAATGATATAGCCGGCAGAAAGATGAACCAATACACAGACTGTATTGTAAGCAGAAAGGACATTCCATGAATGATCGCTGGGGATACAAACAGATCAATCAGCTGGTACATAATTGACGCCACCCCCAACGATCTCACAAAAGATGTGACTCGGCCCACAACAGGTGGTACAAACAGTGAACCAAGGTTTCCCATAGTTGGCATGGGAAACAGCCAGACCAGCCAGTTAAACACGTAAGAAAAAGGTGCCCACATGGCAACTCCCACCTGATCACCCCGTGTTCACAAAGGCCTAAACAGACCAGGGCCCAACTCCAGGTAGAGTCAAGAGGTCTTCCCTGAACCAGGAAGCTCTGGGGAGTGCACTCCACAGACAGACACTCCTGACTCCCTGCAAGTGGTCCCGGCTTTTATCCCCAAGCAGACCCCTGACCTTTGTCAACTCAGTGCGGGACCCCTGGGGCTCATTTCCCTTCTGGCTCTCCCTGCAGGGCCGGCCGCACCCTGGGGGGAAGCTATAAGGCAAACTCACCTCCTCTTTATGAAGGGCTGTGGGAATCACCTTAATTCAGGGCTCGGGGTTCAGACCCCAGCATTTCAACAAGACAGCATGTTTATAATGCTGTGTAAGACCAACACTTGTGAGCATGGTGTGTTCTGCCTCCCATTCATGTACCACATACAGAATAGCTTTGTGGTGCTCTTGAGCATGCCTCCCCAGGTATGCTGGTCAAGCAAATGTGAGAAAATTGTGGGCTTCTGAATGAACTGCAGGGTCCATTCTGCTGTGTTTACACTGACAGACTGCTCTGCATGACTCAGAAAATTAGTCTTAACAGTTTGCCCTCAAGCCACTGATTGACACTCAACATATCATGTAGACATAGTCGGTCATGGTCTGGAAATGAATGGCTATAGGAAACATTATGCCTTGGCTGTTCCCACTGCAGAGAGAAAAACCTATTCTGTAGGAATAAATGATTGTGACCTTTAGATCTAAATCAGACATAAGCTTAAAGGAAGGTAATAGTTAATTTAGAGCTTAATCTCTTTTGTAACTTCAAGAATATTTAGCCGTGTGACTTGCTTAGCATCATGCTACATACCTGGGAGTCAGTAACATAAATGTATTTGAAGGCTCATTCAGAATACACAGTCTGTTTCAAAGTCCAGCATGGTCCTTGCTCACTCAATCCAGCAGGCAGCACTGTCCAAATAGCATTTCTGTTGCTGGTAAGAACAAACAAGCACTTGTTCTCTCCTCTCCACTCTTTTCTTTTTTTTTGGGGAGGGGGGGGCTGTCTTATTCTTTAGTTTAGAATACAAGAGTCTGGACAACATTTTATGGAGTGCTGTTAATGCAGAGCAGAATTGATAGCTAGTTACAGTCCTTGTGACTTTAACCATCCATTGTGATTGAAGCAGAGACCTTTGTAATTCATTCTTCATTATCCTATAGATTTTTTTGACCTAATTATGTGTGACTGCAGGTGTCAGTCTTTCTTAATGTACTTAAATAGTGTGCTAAGAAAAACAAGAGCTTTGAACATAAGGTGTTCCAGACGGGCAATGCAGACAACCTTTTATTTGCTTGCTCTGTGTATCACTGGTGGTTTAAAAACAATTTAAAACAAACAAACGAAACAAAACAAAAAACACCCAAACAAAAAAATCCCACCACCTTGCAAGGTAGTTAAATTGAAGAAATCCTCAAGCAGAGAGACCATAGCAGGCTAAATTTATGTGGCAGCTATTGTGTAATGTTAGAAGGGTTTTCTAGTAAAACGAGCCATACTGCAAAGCTGGAGTAAATACAGAGGGTCTACACAAGTGAGAAGGTCAGGAGGCACAGTGATGTGGGGGAGGAGCTGTTAGATTAAAGATGTAGCTTACAGCATGGGATGGAAGAAGACAGGACAGTGCTCTACTCAGCATCCTATAATGGGATAAGAGTGACAAAATATATTGCATGGATGGTAAAAGGGCAATATCCAGCTTTTCTTTTAGTCACTCTGGAGAGATGAGGACTCAGACTGCATTGCAGGTATCTAAAGTGGAGTCAGAAGAATCTTCCCCTCCTTGTTACATGGTCTCCTATTGCTCTTTCTCCAGTGTGCTCCACCTTCTTTCTTGATTAAACTCATTTCTTTGTTTAATCACTTGCTATCGAGCAAGTACCACTCTCAGACAGCTTGCTTTTCCATATTTCTTGGAGCAGTGAAGACACCTAAATGTTTACTGCTGTCATTTCTATTGAATCAAAACCTGGGAACTGAGGAACCACTTCATTTAGGGTTAAGGTAAAGTACTTTCATGTATAATGTATTTCCTTGTATTCCTATTTCCTATGTATTTTATTCTTCTGGTAGACTATAGCAAAAAAATCTTCCATCAAGGCTTATCCTTTCCCTTAAACAATGTGAGAGTGACTTTGCTTACATTCAGCCTCTGTCTGGTTGCAGCAGCAAACCCTCTCCAAATGCAACAGCAAGTACTCTGCCTCTTGAGCAACCTTTGTATGCTGTTTTGTTAGTTATGATCCACAAACCATGCTGGGGGAGACCCCTGTTCTATTTATAAGTGAAAGCAAAATTCTGCCTGTAAACTCTGCTGATCCCTCAGCACTTCTGTAGCTGCGTTCATAAACAGGCAATCAAATCTGTCAGCCATATATACAAACTAACCCTTTGTAGCAGATATGTATGTGTATACAGATATATATAAAAAACATATATGAACACCAGAATTCTTTTGTGGTAGCTGTCTTGTTTCTCTGACAGGCATGCAGGTGGTAAAGGTGCCTTCTGTGTTCAGCATTACCTTTTCAGATGTCAGCTACAGATTGCTTCCTGCTTACTGATTCCCTTAATATCGCCACCCCTGTGGCACAAATGAGGAAGCTGGTGTTCTGGATGGGCTGTGCATAATGCCTTCCAGCAAAGAGTCTGGGTTCAGGGCTGAGGGTTTTGGCTGTGTATCAGTGACAGCCCTCACCCGCCACTACTGAAGGGAACTAATGAAATGCAGCACAGGACAGACACTTCAGCTGTCACCTAGCTCTTGTTTGGGTATTCTAACGCACCAGGATACTCTTCTTAGGAACAAGAAACATTTGTTGCCATGTATGTTCTGCTTTTCTGAAGATAGCAGTGCACTTCTGCAGCTCTATAACACAACTACCACTGGGAAATATATTCATTGCTGGGATATCTCAACTGCAGCACTGTTTGTACTGTTTAGCATACACCCCCTCCCCCCGCCCCCAACTATTCTTTTTCTTGCTTCTCTGACAGTTTGGCTAACTGGGCAAGTCTATAGTCCTAGACCATGACCACAAAGACTGTCCTACTATTCATCAGGATTAGCTCTAACATCTTCCTATGGGTGAGAATCTGGTGGCAGATTAACCTGATTCTGCTGCTATAAAGTTAATACATACAGAGTCGTAAACATAATTTTACCTAACTATGCTCCTTGCCACCATCTAGTGGGTGGCTGGACATGATGTTTATCCCTATAAATTACTGGGTTATCTTTTGGGAGAAGGCACAGAAATACTTTGCATATGAGCCATACTTAAATATAGTTGTCAAAAATAGCCTCACTTGTAGCTGGTTAAATAATGTATATATCTGCTACATGTTTTCATCATAAATATAATGCTAAAAGTCAGATATGACAAATCTTTATTTTTTATATTTTATTTAGTTTATCAAAGCTGTCTTTGAAAACCTCTGCCCACTGCAAGCCCACAGGAATGTATACACTGTTTTTAGATGGAGCGGGATTTGCCTGAACTTTGTCTTTGCAACAATATATTTTGCATATGGACCAATCATATATGTATATGTATATGTACGTGTATATACAAAGAGAAGCCAAGTCATGATGCCTTACTCAAATCTACTTCTGATCTCAATACGTTAAAAGTACTATCTGGCTTTTCATACATTTGTGCATAGGTTCCCCTGCAGCCCTTCTGGGCTTTTACTAAACTGAAAGATTAACAAGACAGAAGGAAAAAATGGATGCAGTCTTAAGATGATGCTTACTGTGCAAGTAAATGTTTAGCTCTGCTGTCCAGCCACCTGAACAGTCCTGATCTCCTATTACACCAACAAGCACTATCCCTGCTGCAGAAGATCTTCAGCTGGGTCGAGCAATACAAATTAAATCCTCCAAAGTAACAGTTGTGTAATAAATATTGATTTCTGAGACCCACAAAACGTCCACTCTCTGGCAGTGAAGAAATTTAAAATCCCTAATATCAAAATACCCAAGTCACAAAAACTGCAGTGTACTCTGTGAATACAACAGAAAAGAATAACAGTATGGTCAAGGCTCAAAAATAACAGTGAAGTGAAGGAGATGGTTACAAAGTTGATTTTATTCCCCTCCAAGCAGGTTTCCAGAGAAGATGCTTTGAGCAGTCATTACAGTCACTCACTCATGTGTCTATGTATATAAATGTCCATATGTGTGTGCATGTCTGTGTGTAAGTATGTCTACAGACATACATACATGTTCATACACTTCATCTGCTATCATCTGCTTTATCCATTTGGTACCTTATTCTACTGTAAATTACAGACCTGAAGTACTGTCTCCCTCTGATAAGCTCTGCCTTCTTCCCTGCTTCTCCATGGAAGCAGTACAGGTAGGGATTACTCAGTTCATGTCATACATTAACATAGCTCTATACTAATAAAATAACTGGCAGATTCTTTCACCCTTATTTTTACGATGATAATCTCTGCTGATTTGGGTTTTTGCTCAACGAGCGTGGGGCTGAACACAGAGCAACAAACCCAATGCAGAGAACAGCAAGCCGAATTCAGAAACAGAGACACTGTTTTCATGACCAGTTGCTTTTTCTTTCCTGTAGTCCCAAAAAATAAAATCCAAGAAGTGCTTTCATACAACCCTTCCAGCAGTGAGCTTATGGAAGAAAAAGGTAATTGTCACTCTGCTGTATGGCACACTCAAATCGGAGAGGTAATTAACTTTAGGGGATACAAAAATGATGGGAAATCTGCATGTAAATGGTATTTTTAAATACTACTTAAATCTCCCAAATTTGAGTGTGGATTCCTTATCCATCTTGATTCATAAAGACAGGCATTTCCTCAAGTATGCCAATTGACCTTGATAGTCTTTCTCCAGTGAATACACACCATCACCAGCTTAAGTGGCCTTTGGGGAGCTCCTATGAGAACCCTTTTCTTGCTAAGATATGACTTGATTATTACTAGCAACACATACTGTCAAACAACACTGGATTAGTTCACAGTGATCAGGTTTTTGTATGTTTAAAACCCAATAACGTGCAAACACACTACAGTTTTTAGCATTCAAAACAAGCTCTCCTACTTCCAAAACCTGAGAATCATCAATGATGAAGCTGGTGTACGCATCTAAAACTGGCAGTTTTGATGCTCTAGATCTCCCCTGAACCAAGACTTTTGTGAAGTGACAGCAGCATACCCTTGGGGAGAGCCTAGAGTGCTTAAATAGAACACATATCTGCCTGTGAGATCTAGATTCACTCGCAGAAAGCAGCTCCTCAAAAAGCTGGTTTTGTTACAAACTCTTACTGTTGTTTCTACGTTTAAAGATTTAGAAAACAACCAGCAACAACTATATTCATATGTGTTTAATTGCTGCTTGTAAGAAAAATAGGTATAAGAACTATTCATGTACACTTTATCTGGTAGTTTGTTTATTTAGGTAGTTAAATTATCTAAGGTAATTGTTAAAAAATTCTCGTTTCAGGGAAGAAGCCAAAAATTGAGGCTTGATAGCTCCACTAATTCCATAAAACAGAAATCCTTTTTGCATAAAGAGAACAACAATCAAATAGTTTTCACACTGAACTTACTCCAGGTCTTCACTGAAATTTTTAGCAAGAAAATCAGAGATGGTGGAAGAGTTAAACCTTGCCAAATGAAGCATGTCTGTCCAAGCTCTTAGTCCAGGTTTTCTATCAGTTTGAAGGTGAGAGCTGCCTCTTTCAAGAAATGGGTGTACAGTGAGCAACTTACCTAGCGGCAGCATATTATGGCTGAGGGCTGTTACCTTGCTCCAAAATAATCCATCCCATAGTTTCAATGCAGTAAGGAAACAAGAATAAGAACGAGTCCTATTACTGCTACCAATGATATAATGCCACAGCTGTGAGAGAAGAGATCCTTTCTGTAAGAAACACACCTTCTGAATTAGACAGCTGGCTCAACGTGAGATCTCAACATACCGTCAAGACCAAAACAAACCAGAACAAAGGTGATAATAAAAATGAATGGCCTAGAGTGTGTCACTTGCATGGAACTGAGAAAATGAGTTTGATTTTGTGATGGGAATTCACAGTAGCCTAATAAGGCCTGTCTCATTAGTCTCTACTTGTAGCCAGTGGGACCACACAGGGGAATTTAGATTAAGAGGAAAGTTAGATGTTGGGAAGACCTCCTCCTTTGCCCACACGTGCCTTTTTCTTTCCTCATTAGACAATGAAAACCATAAGCAGGAAGGGGTAGTGCTGCAGTGATAAAAACGAAGCTGAAACAGAGTTTATTGCTCATCTCTCAGCTTTAAGCTGGATGCAATGATGTGTGAAGGTACTGCATGTGAATGGTGTCAGCAGCTTTACTGCTCAAGAAGCTGAAATCCCTTTTCCAAAACTATGTGCATACAACAGCATGGGAAGCCACTGGTATAACTGTATCAGCATGTTTTGACCCTATACAATCTTAGCAAATCCTTTTCCACCTACTGTTCAGAAGAAGCCTGCAGTCTTTTAAAATTTATTTTAGAAAATCTTTCTCAAAGTTGTTGGATTTTATCTCCGAGATGGATAAACACTTAAAATAAATCTTACCATGTATAAACCATCTTTACTTTACTAAAGTAAAGATTTGATATAGGTTATCATGCACCATTGCAGAAGGAGCCTTGGTGAACCTAAACATAAAATAATGGTTCTTGAAGGAATTGTAAAATCAATGGCAGAATACAAGCGAGTCGCACAAAAAAGCCGTGTTATTATTGCAGTCAACGGGTATTAATCTTTTGCCACATATTTAGGAGACCACAACAGCAGGAAAGCAATGCTTAAAAATTCATGTTATAGAACTTTCTGGGACAATATAATTGGAATTATTGCCTGCTATAATTATTGCCTTGTGTCTTAATTTTTTTCTCCTTATCATCTGCTTTCCCCCTTCTCTCTCATTTTGCTAAATAGAGGAGATATAAGCCTTATTCATATTTCAGTGTACCATTTGTTGACTACCGCCCTGTATTTCAGCCAACGTCATATGCTAATAAAACACACAAAGTAATATATTTTAAAACATATTTTCAGAAGATCGAGTTCCAGCACCAGCTCTCATGAAACCTAGAATTTAAGAGTAGTAATGCAGCTAAAACCTTGTCTTATCATATTGCACCAAATGGGTTTAGTGGTCCTTTTTCAGGCTCTTTGTGTGCATTTATTTCTATTGTTAGTGAGCACCATGATAGTCTCACAGGAACAGAAAACTTCTCCTTTTGGATTAATTTGCTCTTTCAGATACATTCATTCATTAAAGCTGCACAACCGTTTTTTCCAACATCTCTCTAGTGTTGCACCAAAAGATAATTTAGCCAAGTGAGTATAGGACTGCATCCCTGTGACACACCAGACTGCTGGGCATTTGAGGTCAGGTATGTGGCATTCCCGAGGCTTCATCCTGTGAAACACAGCAAGCATGTTCAGAGACAGCTGATATCTTGCAAATGGTTTCCAAACAAATTGCATTTGGAAAAGGAAGCTTTAGAAGATAACGGGGAGGTCTATAGGTACTAGCCAGGGTTACAGTTCTGCCTGGTTCCCACCTTCCTTGCCAAAGTGTTGATCCACTTTTGCATAACTACTGCACTGAAATCACCACACACAAAAGCACTTGGCACTTTTCAAAACTAGGTCCTCAAGCGGATATTGAAAAAACGTAAATGCTCCAAATGCATGTAGCTTGTCAAAGATTCTTTAAATGCCTGGACTATGTTAGATCATTTCCTAGCATGCGGGCCACTGAATCTGTGGAAGAATTTCTTGAAGTTTCTGACTCACCAGGAAGGGTATAAATACAAAAGTAAGAAACAAGAGTGGAAATGTCCTTCCACCAAGATGCAGTCAAGAAATATCTTGTCTTTGGGTTCTGCCTGAAGGTTTCTACAGAAAGTTCAAAAAGACAAGCTTGCTGAAAGCTCACCATATATTTGCCTCAGGGAGTGGGACTGGTGTGCATTGTTAATATTTGTACTTCCAGCTTGCAGACTGCATCCATTTCTTCCTGTTTGTTTTTTTTTTTCTTTTTTTTTGACATCAATTAACTTTTTTCTTCATGTGTTAAAATTAAGTGAGGAAAAAAGTCAGAAAGCTCTTTCTTTTTCATTCTCAGTAAATCAAACTGAATAATTGCAAGAGACGCTTATTATTAGGCAGGCCTTGATTTGTGATGCACTGAGTCATCTATCTTTTGCTATGATTACGACAGCAACCTGCTACATGTAAGCCAACATACAACTCTGCTGGGCAGCAACTCTTTTGCAGTCACTGCCTGCATACCCGTTGCTTCTCTGACATACCCTGGGGTAGATGCAAGAAAATTTACCCTTCAATGAAGTTATTTTTCCTTTATTATCCTGTTGCAGAGTCTATCACAGCCCAACAATTCCACAATTGATTTGCTGGCAGCCAAGCCCTGGGGCTTGGAATGTAAATAAGACTCAGAATGAAAGTGATGTGCACTGCAGCAGCCGACACTGAGTGCAGGTACTTCATCAATTGACTTGATTTCTGGAAAATCTGCTTGCAACCTTGAAACTTGCCTGCAATTACAATCTTTGCAATAAAATATTAGTCTCCATGGTAATGAGAAGTGCTTTCCTAACTTATTTAGAAAGAAAATGTGAGGAGATGACAGCATCTCTGAGAAAATGAAATTTTCAGTATCATTTCACAGTTGGACAGCTTCCTGCAGACTTGTCAACAGATTAGTAGCATTCTGCCCATTTTATACATGGGAAAACTGAGTAATTAATAGACCTCAGGCCCTCCTTGCAAAAAGATTTAACGAGCTCTGTAGCAGTATCAGAACAGAAAAGCAAATAAATAGTTTGCCTCTGTCCATGCCGAAGAACACCACCAATGGATGGCCCTGCCTTACTGCTTACAAGATCTACTAAATATTAGATAAATGCTGCTTTACCCATTTAAATGTTGCACAGCTGTATGGCACAAAAGATCTCATTGGGGTAGGAGTTCTCTCTTTTCTGGGTTTGTATGGTATCTATCACAGCGGGATTCTGACCCTTAAGCCCTATCTACCAGGGGGGAAAAAAAAATAATTAGAGCCCAGCAGACAATAGAAGAATAAGAAACATGTGACAGGCTCTGTACAAAGCCAGATGCTCAACAAACAAAATATTATTCAGATCAACTTATGAGTAAGGAGGTGGTTTAGGAACCACATGAATAGGGTTCTAAAAGTGTTTGCAAAATCTTTGAATAATTTCACCATTAGGAACCAATCAAAATGATGGACAAAAATCTTCAAGGCCTGGAATCACAAAACTGAAGTCAGGGTGGGGAAAGAGAAAAGGATCATCTTTTTTCTCCCTAGTTAGAGAGCCAGAGAGAGCCACAGAATTCGGACTATGGCAGCCTGCCCAGGAGTGTCCTATCAGCTCCACTTCCCAGGGGACAAACAGCCTTCCAGAAGTTAAATGGTTCACTGAAAAACTCAGTCTTGTTTCTCCTGAGAGGGAGCTCTCTTGATGGGCAGGAGGAGGAAAGGGCAGTTTGTGTCCTACGAGAATGCTGTGGGGTTTACCTTTCTTCTGTCAGGTCAGCAAAAGTTCTTCCAAATCCTTGGAATTCCTCATAGGAAGGAAAATATCATGTTATAACCAGCTCTGTTGGATTCTAGTTTCTGTTCTTGCCACTAAACTGTGGTGCAATCATGGACAAATGGCTTTATCTCATTATTCCTCAGGTTTTCCACATCTAAAGCAAGATGCTTTCCTTTGCCAAGCAGTCTAGATGGAAAAAAAAAATATAAACTATTCCTTCTTAAAATTCTTATACAGCCATAATTACCCATGAGCAAGAAGGGAAAGAAAAATGTTATTTACAAATCACAGCTGGAAATCATCTAAAAGCAGCGACTCTAACTACACTCCACAGTAACTCATATGTCTTAAACCTGGGTAAGACACAAAAATGCAAGCATCACTCCATGATCTCATACCTACAGCCACACCTGCCTATGAAATGAAATTATTTTAGTGAGAACAACAATTCCATTTCACAAATAGCCGTCCCAGGGAAGTCTGAAATCCTGGATTTTGTGGTGGTGTTAGGGTCTGATGTGCTGGTCTGCACCCTGATGTTGTCCAATGGCTGCCTGTCAGACCATGCTGCTCACCAGCTTTGCTTCAAACACTGAAGCAAAGTGTTTTAAGATCTTTCAATACAGATTTTGATGTATGAGTTATGAACTGGGTTCATATGAATCCTGCACTGTTAGCTTCTCTCTTTTTTTTTTTTTTCCAGTATATTATAGTGCTTCATTGTATGTGTTTCCCCAGAGTTCTCTTATTACTTTTGGAGCTATCTTCAAAGGCCCTTTTCTCCCTCCTACTTTTTAAATATAGGTCTTGGTCATGGAGTTCTTTACCTGGAGATGAACTTTTAGGATTTCATGGAACCAACTGTTAGGTAAGTAGGTCTGTGAAAATGGAATAAAAGACAAGGTTAGATATGTAGCTGAAAAGCTAAAAGAAGCTGGAGAGAGAACCTTTATACAGAAAAAGGTTCAGGCACCAGTTCATTGTTTCTTATACCTCACATCATCTTTTTCTATTACTCAGTACAAAATGACATCATCTGACTAACATCAGATTCAGCACTTCTATTTCACTTAGGCAAATGACTATGTGAGTGAAAAACAAAGGCCCAGTTTGCTAACACTACGTAACAAAAGGAAAGGCAAATATTTTTTCTGGTTCTCTGCCCACAGTTGCAAATGCTTTTCAGGAGAAGCTCCTAGATGATAATTTTCCTCATCTTCTAACATATTGCCCAGTACAATTATGCAGTGTGCAATAACGTCTCAATAAATTTAACCCTAAGACAGACACAGCAGTCTTTAAAAGTTCCTGGTCTTATTCATATTTGGGAGTGTATGTGTAGATGAAAAGACTATTAAACTGGAAGGCAAAAATAATGAATTACAAATTGATTCTGACAGCAGAGATGCTTGTATAGACTTTTTATTAGGAGAATACATTTTTTAAATTTAAAACTTGGAACTGTTCTTAAATGATATAATGTTAGTGGATGCAAACATTCTCACTACATCTCCAATCTTTTCCTCATACAGCCTGAAATAATTTTAGGAAGGAAATTTGACTACCTTTGAAAATTATTTAAGAGTTCCACTTCCCATTTAAATTGTCTATCTTCTGCTTCTTTGTGTCAAGCACAGATAGTTATTTTCATTTCAGTGTCTGGCAAAGAGATTGTGGAGGGAAAAAACTTAGCATAGTTAAGAGAAAATTTTTTATTTTTTCTAATATCACAAAAGCTAGGCAGGCACACAGAGCAAAGCAGTGCAAGGTTAATGCTGAACTTGTAATGAGTTGGCATAACTACATCGGTACTTTCCTTGGAAAAATGGAATTTGGAAAAATATTGATTATCGGCAGATAGTTCTTTATTTTTCCTATAAAAGCTGAAGTATATCTTGTACTATGTCTAAAGAACTGTAGTGAAGAGTCGTGATGAGGATTCTTACGGTCCAGAGAAAAACAGAACAGCAGAATCTTTGTTATTCACACATTTGACCAGCTATAACATTTTCATTTTATATCGACAAGAACACACTTCACAACCACTTCTACAGCTGAACATAATTCTCACTTTTAGAATTAATTACTGATTTTTAAAGATACTTCTTAGCTACCTATTTGGGGGAAGAAGAGTGTGTGATTAAATATATACTTTAACATAATTTAAGACTATCAGCCATAATCCTTCAAATCTACCCTAAATATCATAAAGAGTAGCAACAAGTCTTCTAATGGATCTGCTCATTGTCAACATGTGTCATCTCCAGAAGGGCTGAAGGATCCAGTACTTGACAGGATGCCTTGATTCTAAAGAAAGTTGCAGGGGGTCTGTCTGTCAATCCTCTTCTAGTAGTTTCTGTCCCGTTTAATCCAGAGTTTTCGAAGTGCAGGGCCCTTATTAATGTTGAGTTCCTACATGTTTCATAAAACTCGTAATGGCTGTGAGAATCACAGCCACCCCACAGACACTTTGATGGCGAGATCCAGCTATCACTGACTCTGTGTGGTGGCTGCCTGGCCAAGCAGTCCAGGCAGGCCCTTCACCAGGGAACACGCTCATAGCTCATGGAATAAAGTGAATCTGGAGAGCTGGCAAGTCAAAAGCAGAGCAAGGAATATAGAGGGATCTTAATCTCAGTAAGGTGTTTGACAC
>NW_008607837.1:0-31728 GCF_000691845.1 Merops nubicus
CTGGGCGCCGCCGCCGCCTTCCGCGTCAGGCCTGTCGGCGGGGACGCGGGGAGAGGGGTGGGCGCTGACGGCAGAGTTGCTTTCCCCGGCGTGCAGGCAGTTCAAACGGGAGCTGTTGCGGAAGTTGGGTCGCTAAGTGACACGCCTGCTCTGGCCGAGGCACTGAACTGGTGCAGAACCAGACCAAAGCGGGTAGCTGTTGCACAGCCCTGGTTTCCTACCAGAGCTGTAAAGAAAGGCAAAACTGGACGTAAACTCTTATCGTTCTTTTTGATGGCTCTGTCACAGGGTACAGACCAAGAATTTTTTCAGTCCTGCTCTTCAAGTTTAAAAATTAATTAATCCTGAGCTCACAAACCAGTGGGAAATGGTGAAGAAATAAATAGCAAATAAAAACTGAACAGTACACAGTTGGGGTCTAGAAGCACAGAAATAAGAAAGATCTCGGTTTCTTCCATCAAAATGTTACATCACTTTTTTGAAAAATCAATATTAAATGAAAGACCTGTTTTCATAATGTTATTGTCATCTGCAACCAAAATACACATGATACATTTGTTCAGCAAAGATTGTTGCATTTGCTAAGACTCCAATAAAGCTAACTGCATAACTCAGAGGGCTGAATATAGGCGTGGGAAGAGAAGTTATCTGCAAAATGGAATTGCCTAGCTATGCTTCAAGCTTTTGACATAACATAAGAAGCCCCCAGTTTTGCATTCATTTAACAACATTACGATTCAAAGCTGACGGTCTGATTGTCCATTACAAGACAGTGTTTGAAAATTAATCCTTTTACATCAAAAGATTCTGTCCTGTCTGTTGAACTTCCTCTATGTCTTCAGTATAAGATGTCAATTTAACTTCAAGCACAAATTCAATATTGATTTAAAGATCTGCTGAGATTCCAGAACCCCCATCACTTTTACTACTGCAAAGTACCTTCTTTACCTCTGTACCTTCTGTACCTCTGCTGTCTCCCAGATTAAGGAAAAAGATAACATTTCAGTAATCCTGTGAATATGATTTTGGGTGTCTCTCCCACATACGCTCTCTGCTGCTAATACTAATAAAATGAATAATGTCTCAGATGAGTAAAATCATGTTTTAAGAGATTGCTTGGCAGCAGAGTTTGCTGTAATTCTACTTACTGTACAAACAGCTATTGTTTGCTATCATTAAGGGACTTTCCCCATGGTGATTTCCCCCTCCTCATTAGGTACGAAAGGTCTTTGATTGGCTCCCTTATAGGCGCAGTTCTCGGCAAGAGCACAATGCATACTGGAAATCCTCTGTATTGTTTGCAAAAAGCAACTCATAATCCCTTTGGAAATCTCTTCCTAAAAACATCTTCTCTCTCTTTTTCTTTTTTTTTTTTTTCCCCTCTCAAGGCTAAGGGATGATCTCAGCCCGTGCTAGCTCCATTCCATTAAGAATGGTTTCTGGATATTTGCCATGGACTGTCTCTAGATGGTCATTTTCTGGGGCCCCTCTTTTAGTGTGTTTTGAATCAAACTGGAAAATCTAAAAATATAGCACACAATAATCTGCAGTGTCTAGACTCTTTTACTATTTTACAAAGAAGGCATTTTGATTAGCAACCAGATTAATTGGATACTGGAGCAGAGATACTATTTTGAAGAATTAATAATTACAGAAACTATTGTAGTCTTTTCCATCGCTAACAGAGATACATTATAAAACAACCATTGATTTATTTTTTCATTTTGATTATAAACAATCTGTAGTTCAAAAGGCCAGGAATACTATTCAAATCAAAAACAATGGCCTGAAATTATGTGAGTAGATGGTGGAAGGAAAGATAATAAAACCACAGAGGGTTTTTTAATATTGTTCATGCATTGAATTTTCTTCTTGCTGCTAGAAGTTTGTTTCACATAGTAGAGTGTGAGAATTCTTGTTGACTTTGTTGGAAACAAAGCATCTAGTACCTCAGGGAACCAGGCCCCGCTTTCTGGTCTGTAATGAATTTAAATGCTTCCAGAGCTGAAGTAGAAAAACAAATTTAAATACAGGGCTTGCACCATTTAAAATTTCGTATTTGCTATGCAAATCGGTAGTTTAACTTTTTGATTTAAGCCCTGCTGAGGTTGGTGGGAGGTTTCTAAATGAGGCCTGTTGCTTCAGAGACAATGTGGAGAAGCACGGCTTGCAGGCGCCTTTGAAGGACATGATTTCAACAGTTGGGCCTCCCTCTTCTTCCAAGCAGACACCCGGCAGCGTGGCTCCAGCTGGGTGCTCAGAGTCGTTAGCCACCTCCAAAACCAGAAGGCTGTTAAAGAAGGAAATCCAGTTTACTCTCACTTGTGAACTGGGCGACAGAACCACCTTCTGCTTCTTTGGATTCACTGACATGTGCAGATGTGGACAGAGCCAGGTCTGCACGTGTGTGCACAGGGGATGCCAGCAACTTCATTTGGGAATTCACACGGTTCCCCTGTTCTCTCAGGATCTGACTTCGAGTGGAAAGAGGAGAAAAGACAGGGAGTCCAGCAAGAGTCCACAGAGTCACGGGGGATCAGGCGCTCTGGGTGGCCGTGAGTGACCACAGGAGGTCGTGTGGCCCGGAGTTTTGTCTCGCCAAAGGTGTCAAAGGAGTTGCTGCCCAGGGGTGCTCCAGCAGCCTGGTTGTGGAGCAGGAGGACAGATGGGAGCAGGGAGCACTGGACGTGAGCTGTGACAACCAGGCTGAAGATTTCAACACCTTGTTCGACCAGTCCAGACTAAACTGTCTCCAGCTCAGTCTTGGCTCTGGACTTTGCCTAAGCTCATTCCTGTGGGCACAGCACTAGCTGACATGCTGGTCGGCTTCTCATTTGGCAACTGCCTCCAGCCTCACTGGCTTGGGGAAAGTTGAGGACACAACAAAACTGCACCCAGTTGTGTCGAAGCACCTCGTGTCTCTTACGTGCTTAGCAGGAGCACAGAAGTGACACGCAAGGGGAAAAGAGTGCCCTTCTCAGTTGAGGCTGTCTTCTCATAAAAAAAAAACCTCGTAGTGTGTCTTGTAAAATCCTAGCTATTTATAAAATCCAGTGACCTTAAAAAGCAGTGTAGGTAGTAGACCCTCACAGTTACCTAAATGTTCTAAGCATAAGGTTTATCTTGAGATGTTGCAGTTTGTATCCGGTGGTGTAAATCACACATTCTAGTAGTAGGTACTGTGATAAAACCCTGCTGGAATTTTATAAGCACAGGATGTACAGTGTGGTTTAACCGCGTGTCTAGGAAAGAAAATAAACAAGCAGTTGCCCACAGAACGTATCTGACATCTGAACTTCAGTGCATATGCCAAGAAAAGTTGTCACTTCGGCTGTGAGCTGGGCTGCTCGATGTCAGAAGTGCCCCTGCTGTTTGAAATGGAAGCTATTGTTCAGTGTACCTCAGAGGACTTGCACCGTTGTCTTGAGGACGATGGGGAGGATCAGATAGCAATCTACAGCAGGAGTGCTGTTAAATAGTTTTCACTTGAGTGTCATAACCTCAGAGAGGAGGGTAGTGCAAAGAAAAGTCTGATTCTGCATCTTAATGCCAGTTAAGGCACAAGTGTGCCTTAGCGTGGTAGTTCCCAAAAGCTACAGGTGGGCTGGGGCTCTGCTGTGCCTTGCAAACAAGTACAGTCCCTCCACAGAGCATTGTTATAGTGTAAAGGCAAGATGCAAGAAGAGAGTAGAGCAAACAATAGGAAGGAAGAGGGGGAGGGAAGATGAGGTTAACAGTAATAACATCATGTGGTTATGTAGGTTAACAGCATGAAGAGCTTGATGACTGACTTCTGTAACCTCTTATTTTTTAATACTTTTATAGAACGCACTATTAAGACACTTTGCATTGTATTAAATTTTTCTCCTCACCCTGCCCCGGAGAAATCACTATCTTCACTTATTTTCATTAAGTGAAGTTTTTTTCCTGTTGGCATGTAAACTATCCTGCATCTCTCTTCTCCCTAGTTCTACTGGGGTCTTCAAAGAGCCCAGTTCTGAACCTCTCTTACGTTGCATTCCTCTTCCCTCGTGCACATGGTGCACGTCCACCAGCTAAGAGTGGCACCAGGTTATTCCCTTAGCCCTGCTCTCCACACGCAGCCCTCTTCTGCAGCAGTGATGCCTGCAGTGGCGGCTGGTGCCAACAGCTTCCCATCTTCAGGGTGCCCCTGCAGGTACCACTAGACTTCTGTGAACCCATGAATCAGCTGGAGAGTACAATGTCCTGGAGGCTGGCGGAGCCTGCCCGCCACCCGCCAGGCGCCGCCGGCCTCTGCACTCCCAAGTTCACCGGGACAGACACTGGTGGAGCGGAGTTTCACTGGGCCCCACCTCGGTGGTGCTGGGGGCACGGTGCTGCCGGGAGCACGGCTCCCACGCCGCCCTGACCCCGTGCCATGGTTACTGGCTGTACCCACCAAACCAGTTCTGAGATCAAACTGCAGCACACGGGATTGCAGAGTCATTACTGACAAGGAGTACAGCAGGGTAAGCTGTGTGAGAATCTCCGTGCTTCCAAAACATGCTGGAGATGATACAGCTCCTTTTCAGCCTGTCTGCTCCCTGCAGGACTGACTTGGAGCAGAGTACACCAAAGGAAATCAGCTGCATCCCACTGAAATCGAGAGGAAAGAAACTAGACAGTCTGACTATGAGTTATCACAAATGGACAACAACTAGAATTAACAAAGCAAAACGAAGATTTAAACTCTTATGATGCAGCTCAAGGTGTTTTATTGACTTTATTCGTGTATAAATACAAATTGATTTTGCAATGCTACGGTTCCAGACCAATGTGAAAACAGATGTCTTTGTGCAGAAAAAAAAAACTGTTTAACCTGTCGCAGTTCTGTTGTGTTCATGATGTAGATTAGTTTACCATCTACGCTGCCAGAGATGTGCTCACACCCAAGCCTGTAAGCTGGTAACTGAATTAGAGCTGATTTTTTCAGCTAGTCTGCTCTCCCATTCATGAGGCTCTTTGAGAAAATGTATGCTGACATACTTCAGCTTCACCTGCAAGTGAAATGTATTTTTGGAAAAGCCCCCAAAGAATTAAAACTCATGTGGTTCAACAAAACATGAGAGAAAACCACAGTCCTGATTATACACATTTTTCTGCTGGATATAGTGCTTAAGAGAATTTCAGATTAACTATAACAAGGTACAAAGAAGGAGCTCAGCGGCCTACTCTAAAAGAAGACCACAGACTGCACGTAACCCCTTGATAAAACTACCACTAAAAAGCTATTTGACATCATAAACCAACCTATTATACTATGTACCAGGCAGGTCTAGGTCCCAGTCCAACATGCTACGTTGAACGGGAGGAAATGTAGCTAGAAATCCTCAGCCTGTAACTCTGCGTACAAACCCACGCACACAGGGATTCTCCTAGGTATGGCTGGAGACAGGAGTTAGGAAGTGCTTGCTTCACAGTGGGTATAAAGCTAGGTACCACACAGACACTGTTTGGAGAACTCAGTGACATCTAAGCCTCATGCTGGTCCTGTAGGAAGAAGTTCAACTAATTTTGTGTGTTTAGTGGCTTACAGAGACCATCCATGGCCTTGGACTATGAAGATAGATTTGGTGGGGTTTTTTTTCTTTATTTAAAATGCCAAGGAAGTTACACACTTCTGAAACAGAAGATTTTTTTTTTTAAAGTTGTCTAAAGGCATGGTCAAAGAATGTGTAATCCAATTTCTTTGTAATACTGCTATGTTGATATCTATTTCTGCTACTTGTCAGGAACATTTGCACAAATTCTAGTTGTTGTGGAGTTAGTCAAACTTTCATACTACTCTCATTTTGAACCTCTGCTGTTCTGTAGCCCATTTTCTGTAATCCTCATAATGAAAAAAGAAAGACTCTGGCAGTAATTCATGAAAATAAATTCCATATATATTGCCTGAGAATATTTCATTGCTCAGATCCAGGATGGCTGACACTTCTGAATAATAAAAAAAAACAAACGCTTTTTAATTTTTTCCTTTTAGGAGGTTACATATGACTTTTTAATGCTAAATTTCATCAGTGCTTGGATATCACGTTGATGAGCTTTGTATAAATGAATGGATGAGCAGATAAGTCATAACTAAGGTAATGAGCTTACAGCTGTTATGGAGGTAACTGAAGACATGTCACGGATGCTAATTAATTAAAGACTGTCTGTATAATTTTACTGTCGATCTGAGTTCATAATTCACACTTTCTTCTTTAATCTCTGTTTTGTTTTTAATGTTCCAGACAGCTATATTTTTTTTCCCTAGAAATCCAGATATCCAGGCACTCTTGTTGCTCATTGCTTCATTATCAGTTCGTTTTTCTGCTCGTTACTGGCACTGACCTTGCCAAGAGCTAAGCACATGCATAATTTTACTCATGTGATTAGACTCATTAAAGCTAATGGGATTAGTCAAGAAAGTAAAGCTACTTCTCTTTAAGTGTTTGTCATTTGAGGTAGTGTGAGTAGAAACAAGATCAGGGAAGTCTGAAAGGAATTCAGACTGAACAATAATTTTCGTTAAAAGTCATATACAGAGAAGTTTGAACATTTTTCCCTTGACCCAACCCTGATAGGTGATGAACACAAGGTGGTTTCATACTGGAGGCAAACAGGGATTTTTTAACATTCTTTTTTCTTCAGAAGATGGGGGCTTGTTAAAACTGAAGCTGGTCTCAGCAGACATTATGAAGCCATTTCTCAAGTCTAGGATGAAATTTCTAAAGGAAAGGTTTGAGAAATACACATCTGAGCCAACGGCCCAGCAGCAGAGTCTGACTGTAACCTGACAGCAGTATCATGATGCTGTGACCTGGGAGACTTCAGGTCCTCTCAAGAATATTTCATTAATGTGGGGAGCTTGAGACGAGCAAAGCCAGGACAGGTTTCCCCTGCACAGAAAGAGGGAGATTGCTCTGAATTAAACGGTGTAAAGGTGTGCGTTCTGTCAGAGGCACGGTCTGACAGTTTGCATGTGGGCTTAGAAATTGAGGGTCTTGTGTGCAAAATCCTCAAGAGGTGTTTGTGCTGGTACAGAGTGGGCAAAAATTCTAAATAGGTTTTGTGGAAAAAGAAATGCATCTCCTTCCCATTAGTTCCCCTTTGTTCCTCATTTCGAGCACTGCAAGTCTCTGCTTTTCTTTGACCTGCTGGCTGAAAGCCTCACAGAAGCATTACAGCAGCCAGAAATACAATGTTTAGAGCACAACTGGGTTTTGGCCCCTTTCTTTGACAGCTGCGTCAGCTAGGGCTGGGAGAGGAGGAGCAGGAGGAGCAGTTACTCCATCCATCTCAAGGAAGTTCCCTTCTGGACCATCAGGACAATTTTATGGCAATTGGTAACACAGGCCAAACATCAGTGGATGAATATTAACTCCAACACACACTAATTTGTCATTTTTGACCTCCGATGAGATACCCTATATACAACGAATTATGAAAAATCTGGCCTCTCACTTACAAAATCAAATACCAACTGCTCTGCTATCATTCCGGAGCAGTAAATCTCCCGTGGCCTTGGAAAAAACATCATGTGTGGACTTTCACCCATTTTATACCTTCTTTTCAAAACAAGCACTTTTTTGGTCCCTGACAACACCACATAACAAATACAAAAAATGGACAACAAAAACTTACTGAAGATAAAATAGAGGCTATTTGAAATCTAAAAGTTAAAATTCTTAGCTAATACTGACTCCTCTGCCCTGGCTTTTTCTGAGTAGAGGTTAAAAAACCAGCAAATCCACTTCTGCGGGGCCTAATATTGGGGGTGGTGGATACTTTTAACTATTACTTACTTTTCTCTAGGAAAGATCTATGCCCCAATGCACACGATTTTACTAACATTAGAAAGAACCATGTGGTGTTCATACAGTGTTTAATCTCGATGAGGCCTCGGCACCCAAGGTTTTGTGATTAATGGCAGAGGAGGGTGACTGGAGTGACAGTTAGGGTTTTGCCAGCTTGTACTGTATATACAGCTGTTGCTGCGCAGGGGAGGGAAACGCGGGGTCTGGCTGTCTGTTCCAAACAAAAAGAAATGGCACATGCTATTACTTCCAGATCATTGCAGTCCCTGCACCACCATCTGCTGGGGGTCAGAGCAGTTGTCCGGGTCGGCGTCAGTCATGCACAAACTCAATGCCTTCCACTGAGCTGCGCCCAGCAGTACATATTTACAAGAACAATAAAGCGAACCTGCTCCCGGGACACAGGCACCACAATGCTCCGTCACATTGGGAACAAAGGAGCACAACGAAAGTTGATATGCATTACAAAGGAGGTTCTCAGGATCACAGCTTTGTGATTTCGGCTGTGACACAAATTGAAGGGAAGAAAAACTGTCACCAATAAGCCCAAACCTAGCGATTATCGTATTTGTAATTGACGTAGCAGCGCTAAAAGGATGCCTGGGTCTCCTCGCCTCCCCTTTTCCTATTTACAGAGTCCTCTGTAAAGACTGTTACGTGAGAAAAGCTTTAACCATAACTGTGAAACGCTCGGATATATTATTCTGTAACAGCAGCAGGGTGATCCCTGCCGCTTACCCCAGGCTGCCCGTGCGTATCTTTCTGCAGGGCTTATGCCATGTGCTGGAGCGAGGTGCAGAGAGCCCTGCCTGACGTCAACTGAACAGTTCCTGGAAACAGGACGAGTACAACTGTGTCTCGCTGTGATGTTGAAACCAAATGAACAGTTTTAGCATTCCTTCAGCCCAAACAACAACTAGTGAGTAATTCATTTCTTTTGCTAAAAACAGCTTCTTCGACACCACCAGTGTGACAAGTCAGGCATTACTGCAAAGTACTGCAAACCGTTCACCAAGGGCTGTCCTGCACCCTTGGCTGCACACAGACATGGCACCTTTGGCGCCTAGAACTGGGGGTGGGTTAACATATTTGCTGTATGTTAAGGCATGGAGGTAAAGCACAGTTTTTCTTTTTGAGCCAGGCTAGCGTGCGACAGGGCTCGGTCTGGCAGTTCAGCGCTGCATCAGAATGGAAGCAGGGGAGCAATGGAACTCAGTGCAGAGACATCTGCATTGCTTGGGACAAACTCAGCAGTATTCAGCTGAGTTTATTAGTTTGGTCTCAGCATCAGCACTGTTAAAACAGGCAGCAGTGCCAGCATGGGGTGAGAGGAATGGGCAGCAGCCCTGGAAAGCTATGAAAAGAGCAGGTGGAGCTGGACTCAGAACATTTTTTAAGTGAGGCTCATTGCCAAATAACTAGAAATCGTTCTGTACTAGCAAAACACATAAAGAATTGCTCTACTCCCTGCCTCACATAGCTGCAGTGTCCGTCACAGCACTACCACATACTTAATCTTTCACATTTCATCTGATAATTAGTGGTTTTAGCACAGGCAAACCCTGTCTTGTTAGGTCCTATCCTCAGTTGTTCTTTACTAAGCTCCACTCTGGGCATTTTTGCACAAAACCTGCCCATGTAACGTTTGACAGCCTTCTCGGAAGCTTTGCCTGAAACATAATGTGGAAAAGGAGACCTCCAGGTAGCTGCACCCACATGCCTTCCAGACTCCACCTCCCCAGCCTTGCTGGCACCAGGACACCCCAGCTGCTGGAGCCGCAGAGCTGGTTTTGGAGCCTGCAGGGACACGCGGAGCAGCCTCAGCGTGTTCCCTTGGAAAACGTCACCAGGGTCAGTTATTTATTTGTACTCGGAGGGCACTTCCCCAGAGCCATTTGGCACGAAGCTGAACTGCACAGGTCCTGCAGTTAGGCAGCCTTACCGAGTTGGAGCAGAACTAAAAGAAGGATTTTCTTTTTAGCAATCTAATGCTGTGAAACCCAGTTTGAAGCAAAAAGTTGCAGAAGAATAGTCAATGTATAGTTTTGATACACATTAAGAATGTATGCAAAGTGTAAATAACGATGTCTCTAATTTTGGAGAGGGGAGGCAAAGGATGGCAAGCTGGTAGATAGATTTTGTCAGGACACTAGTAATAAAATGAAAGGATAAAGAGCCTTTAACCTGTAGGTCATTGCTGTAAATCTGCCCTAAATGTGCAGGGACTGAAAGTCATTCCCAAGAATGACTTGTCCAAGAGAAGTGATGTGTTGTCCTCTGTGGCTAGTCCACAACAGACAGGTGCTACATCATGGAAACCATTCTGTTTGGCCCTTGCTTGCACCGGTGTTGGAGGCTTCATTCTAGCAGCCAGGGACTAGAATAGCATGGGGAATAGACTGGGTTTCTCAGTCATCCTTCTGGACACAGCTCCGACATACTCTTCAAATAATGCTGGGGGAATTTAGGACTGGTTTCGTGTCTCTGCAGATGAACAAGGGACTTCAGTACACAGGAGGTATTTTACAAGTCCTGTGTTACTAACAAAGGCACACCAAAAGAAAAGATAACATTCTGCCTAATAAAATAACTTTTCTGATTAAAATGAAAACTTTTACTGAACGATCAATTGAACAACTGTGTTGGTGATCTCATTCTACGGCATGTTCCTGCTAAACCGTGATCTTGGTGGAATACACCCTCCTCCTCAACCAAATTGTGACACTATTAAAAAAAATAGCGCCCTGGATAAACCATATTCTTAACTTCTATTTTGTAAATCTGTCATTGTGTGAACAAAAGGTTTCAGTTTATTTTTCTTAATTGCCTAGATGAAATTAATTTATGTAGTGTCAAGCCCAATGGGTATCTAATTAGGCATACAGTGTGGGAGTCTCACGTTGAAACCACACAGGGGCTGCAGTGGAAACATTTTTTTAGGTACATAAGTGGGAGATGAGTTGTTGGGAAAACCTAGGCAAAATAACAGGTTTACTTTTTATATTGCCTCTTGACTTTGTCATCATCACCCTTTATCTCTGAAGCTGTAGATGTGTTTTTATAAAGACCAGTTCTGTGAGTTAACCAGATCTTGGGGCAACACAAATTCAGTCCAGATCCCACAATGAAACGTATCAGCCAGAGCACACAATAGATACACATAGGCTGACTCACTGACAGCAATGGGGGGAAAGGTTATATTTAGCAAACCCAGATTGCATAGAGGCAAGGTTTTTGCCTTTTTGAACAAATTTAATCTACAGCCTTAAGCTGCACTGGTTGAGTACATTGCATCAAGTGATGGTGACATTTTTGATCTAGGATTAACTGCTGTAGCGTGGGATTTACTGCCTGGTGTAGCCTTGGCCTGATTTTTACCCCCAACCACATATATGCTTTTTCTTAATGTATCTGCCTTGAACTCATTTACAAATCTACTAACTTATCTTCTTCCATATCTTTTCTCTGAGTGGCTTCTGCAGTAACATCTGCCAGTTTCTAATGTCTAGTGGCCAGATAAATGACCATTAGGAAATAATGGGATCCATAAAATACAATTATGTAGCTTTCTGAAAGCAACATTTTAGCAATTTGCAGCTGGGCTAGAGCACACATAGGGTTATTTTGGACTTCTGTTGCTTTTGTCCTCCATCGCTTCTCACTGCTTGCTCTACCCACTTACAGCATTGTATTTTAGCTCCCTGAATTTGCCTGACTAAGTCTGCAGTGGCATTTCCTAAGCATATGATACAGGAGGATCCCCAAGCATATTGGAAATGCTGAAAACGCCAGAGGGAGAAAAAGATATTCAAAGCTTTTAATATTTAAATATATTTGTTCCCATTGTTTATGGTGTTCCATTTCATTGTTATAGAAATCTTCCGAGAGGGTTATTGAAAGGGTTGTCTTGCTTTAATCAAACTTTTGTTTTGTCCTTTATGTTGGTTACAAAGGCAGCTGACATTACTCCATTTTACTTCCACCTTTTCAGCCATTGCACTGTGTTAATGGCCAAGTAGCAACTCACAGAGCAACAGAACTGTGCTTGCTCAGCTTAAATACTGCTGCAGAAGTAGTACAAGAGAGAAATGTTCTCTTTAACGTCCTACAGAAACTCGGGCTAAACTGGAGTAGCGGACTGGAAAAAGATGTGTCAGAAAGAAAAATCACAGAAGTGAAGGGAAAAAAGGGGTAGGAAGGCAAAGGGAGAGGCTGTTGCTTCGGTAACTAGAGAGAGGAATGGCTGAGCAGACAGCATCAAATTGCTCCCCATCTCTGTTCTGGCACTTGTAGATCTATTGAAAACAAGCCAGAAGGACATGCTGAATTTGTTGCTCCCGTGTGCCAGCCTTTTCTGCAGCAGCGAGAGAAACCAATCAGTGCTGCTTCAAAAGCAGCTGGAAACTGAGAAAACCCCGGTCCCCTGCTGCCTGGCAAGCAGCAGCACAGGGTCTTCTCAGTTTCCAGCCACTACAGAGGCTCCATTGACAAAATGTGTGCGGCATTTGAAGGAGCACAATGTGACAATGAAAGAACCCGAGAAGTAAAACCAGGAAGGGGGAGAAAAGAGGGAGTGGCGAGAATTAAATGGGAATGAGGGGCAGCCGAGGGCTGCTTTCTGGACAAAAATAAAAAGAGAAATATGCTAATTTCTGCAAAAGGGGTAAAGAAAATAAATCATTTTTATGCACTCTTGTTATGCACCTCTGCACTGCCTTATCAGAGAGTGTAGTTGTGATAGCAAGATTCAAGAGAACAAAGTATGGCTTTACTCATGTTCACTCTCACCAGTGGCCTCTCTGAGGTACAGACACACTTACTTTAGTCCCCCACTTTCACAAATACCACAATGAAGCAAAGACCGACTGGAAGACACCTGGTCCCACACTGGGGATCGTGTGGTGCTGTGAACAGGACAGTTCCCATCCTCACCCTCTGTTTCAGAGACAAGCAGAAAGAGCTGAAGAGCCCTAGAAGCCAGGAGGACGGTGTATCTTCCTCTTGCTCAGAACAACCAAGAAAGAAAACAAATGCTGCTCAAAACAAAGCTGTGGAGCTGGCTCATTTTCTCCTTTCTCTTGTGCTGAAGTGCATCAGCTATGAGAATGTGTGGCAGGGTGGAAACCAGGGCATCATCAACAGCTCAGACCAAAGCAGCATGGCTCAGTTTTATGTCTTTTACCACTGTCTGCCTGGCCATGTAGTAGGAAATCTGAGGGCATCCAAGAGCTCCAGGGATGTGCCTGCAGTAACTTTGCGTAATCTCCCAGCTGTCCCCACTTGCAGTGCTTGTTCAGGGTGAAGGGTGGTCTGGGGGTGCAAGAGCTTTAATTTTGTTACAAAGCAACTAAACTGGAATGAGCTCCTGAGATGTCCTCACGTGGATCATGGCTTTTCTGTCCGCAGATCCAGTTCAAGCTGGTTCAAAGTAAAATCTGCTGAAATGTGTACAAGGTGAACACAGGGTCTTCAGCACCAACAGTTTCACTCCAGATAGCTACTCATATTTGGAATAACTTGGTGCAGCAGACATGCAAAAGAGGATATTACCTGGGAGAGAGCACTAACATCAACAGAGTTTCTGGTACTTTCTGAAAGGTCAGAGAAGTTCACTACAAAAAATGAGACTCAGGATTAGAAATGCTGCTGTTAGTTTCAAGAGGCAATACCAGCCAGGAACCAAGAAGAGAGTAAATTCTGTATTGCCTAAGGTGGAAGTGGGTAAGCTAAACATACCTGCATTTGCCTTTGAGTACCCTGCTGTCATCATCTTAAATGAGCTTTTCTTTTTAACCAAAGGAAAGTACGTGTCTTGATGACAGGAGTTTTGAAGTTAATAAAGCCTTATTAAAAAAATTTTCAGTTATCATTCAGGTTTAAAATAAAACTTCCATTTACTCTGTTAAACTGGCTTTTACTTTCAGTCTTGAGAATTTATTCCTGTAGAGTACTTACTGCTTAGGTCAAAAAAATAATCTGTTTCTCCAAAGCAAACTTAATTTGACCATGACCCGTAGCATCTACACAATCCCAAATTTTTAGCTCAGTGATAAATGTCTTACTCTGTAGGGATAGTAGGCAGTGCAGAATGGAACTTATTTTCTTGTGGTATTTTTACTAGTTGTAAAATTATAAGTTTTAAATAAGTTGTAAAATGAGACTCTCATCACATCTCTCTCATCCCTCCCTGTATATAGCAGCTTAAGAATGAGATGGTGTTTATTATTTAATCTTAGCTGTATGTTTTATGTCCTAGGAGAAGGTAATAACAAGGGCTTTAGACGAACTACCAGCACAATACACAAACCTGTAGAGATACCTCTCTTTTGCTGACCACTTGTCCCAAAAGGAAGGATATTATCATTGATGGGCAACACACAAACCAAAGGCCTCCCTCTGGTCTTAAATCATATGCAAGGGATCCAAGGTGGCCCACCACTGGAGGAATGAAAACTTCATAAAGCCACTCACAATGCTGGATGTAGTAGAGACAGGAGCAAATTGACCAAGGACCCAGGTGACCAGTCCAACTAATGGTGCCATTATTATAGATATACTTTTTCCTCTGCTCCCTGCTGTGTTGATGTCCCACCACCACTAGGAGCTCTGCCTACAAGAGGCAGTTGGGAACCCCTCCAATAACTGGAGATCCTACATAGTAGACCTACTACTTAAGTAAACTTCCCAATCCCACTGCAGGCAGTGCCAGCTTTTATGCTGTTAACTTGGAGGCAGGACACCTAATGTTAACACTGAAGGTGGGGGCACCTGGTGGTGATCTCCTAATTAGCTCCCACCCAAGGCTGGCCAGACCCTGGGTGAAAAGCAATCAGGAGGGGCTTTCCTGCCCGGTTGTGGACATCATCCATATGCCAACCCTCATTTAGGGATAGTAGTTTAAACCCCCAGCACTTCAACTTCTTAAACCATTCTTTGAAAAGCTATATGATTCTTTTAGGTATTCTTTTTTTTTTCTTTTTTTTTTTTCTTTCTTGGCTATGTCTCATGGACTGTCTATGCCAACATTAATGAGTAATTCATCATAACAGAAATAGATCACCATATTGAAATAGTACTGAGAATCAGTATGTTCATTATAAACACTTCAAGGATTTGAACTTCAGTCTACCTTTAACTTCATTGCTTGGATTGACACTTCTCACCATGCAAGTAGTTTAAGGGTGCCCAAAGGCCCACTAGTTGGTTTGGACTCTTATGTCCCATTGGAGGCTGGAGTACATTTCACGTGCACTGGGCAGAGCTTCTGGGTTAGTTCCTTGAAAAGGGAATTCAGTGTTTCTGTGCACTAAAACTGCTCTGTGAATCAAACCAATGTGCAATAAAATAGGGATGGCCAGAGCATGGGATTTGTTTCAAAACTGCATTACTGCTCTGAACCAAAATACTAACGTATAAGCAACTGTATATATTTTTGTGGCTTTGGGAAGACACTGCATATTTTTCTGTTGTATGAAAACCCAGCAATTTTGCACGGTAATATTCATATATCTACTTGTATAGTTTTCTGGCAAGCAATGTCTGGTAAGTTCTCGTGTGTTTAATGATGCAAAGACCAAAGCCAGATACACTGAATCATTATGTAAGCAGAGAAATCATTACATATGCAACTCAGAAGAGCAGATTTTATTTTATCGAGTGATAACAATTGTGGTCCTCACATAATATGAAAAACTGTTCTCCAAGCTGTGTGATGAAATAACTGTCATGTAAATTGAGGAAGATTTACTACAGTTCTCAATGAAAGAGAAAGTGGTGAGTTTGTGAAACTGAGAAAGAGAGTAATTGTGATTGAAAAAGGTCCTGCTTTATGTAGAATTTAATGAGAATGCACGGAGGGTGAAGGAAGAAAAAAATTGGGAATCATGTAGGCTGCATTTAAAGCAATGTGTTTGAAAATTCATTCACTTAAATGCTGGATATTAACATAAATCAGTAAGTCCCTTCTGTGTTCTCAGGTGGAAAAACCCACAATACTGATCGCTTCCCCTAACTGACAAACTCTGGGCAGTCCGCAGGAAAAAAGAGACAGATCTAGTAACCTGAAATTATGATAACTGGGATCTTTAGGCAGCTAGTATTTAAAACTTCATCCACATTAAAAGTTTGGGTTTGCTGCTAAATCAGCATTTGTCTTTCATATCTCATCTCGAATCATAGACTTTTCATTTATGTTTTTATGCAATGAGTAAAGCACATATATCTATTTCAGCATCTGAACAACAAAACATTTTCTTTCCAACCGACTTATTTGGATAGTTAATCTTGAAAAGCAAGTTGGTACATTCTAAAGCTCCATGAAAAGCCATCTCTGTCTTCTGCTTCAGTATTTCTCAAGGAAAGAGTTAACCTAATGCCTCAGTTAAAAGCTGGAAAGAATCAGATCTGCAGTATGAAAAAAGTAGTTAGCTTGCATTTATTCTTACTTGCCTCTATCAGAGGTGATTACAAGTAACATTAGACATGCAGCTACCATAGAGTAGTAAATTGATATATTGATCATGAGATCAGAAGTCAGAACTCCCAAATGCTACTACTGACTTCGTCAATAATTTTTAGCTTTTGTCAAGTCATTACTATTCAAATTTTCCCACCTGAGCAAAGGAACAGTAACACTTCGAAGGGCAGACGAGTTCAACACTTAACAATTCACCTTTCTGATTTCTAGTTTCTTTCTTTGAAGGAATCATTTCTTTGCTCTTAAAACACTGCTCTAAATTTTGTTTATTACCTCTGGCTAACTTTTTCACTGAACGTTTTAATTTTCATTAGTCACATTTATTTGTGCAATTTCAGTTCCTTGGCTGGGTTGCCAGAGCTCAGGCAAGTTTCTGGTGCAGCTGCTGGTACGAGTACAAAATCTACTTTCAGTTAATTCCTGCATCTATGATTTTTGTGTTTGTTCTCAGCAAATGATGAGGCACATTTTGAGCAAATACATGTTTCCAGAAAGCCAATAGAAAGGAATGTAAAGTGAATAGTAAAATAGCATTTGACTGCTATAAAAAACAATTCCTACAGTAGTGTACACTACTGGCTTTGCTCGAATTCTCTTGAATTTATTCCACTGGGGTCTGATCCATAAAGGGATTTGGTCACTTACAATAGCAATTATGTCCTAAAATTCATAGTATATGCTACTAGAACTTCTGCTCAGCTTCTGTTTAAGCTTAACAGAGAGCACCCATGTTTACACTGCAGATTATAGCCACAATCTGCCTTCCAGGTTGCTTTGCTGGCTGCCAAAGGGAATGGTGGCACCTAAAACCATGGACGCCATAAGAACTTCAAAGAAATCCACTCTGCTGCTATGGACGTGCCTGAACTCTCTCAGAGCCTTCTCATTCTGACCTGGAAGTGCCTTTGGCTCTCATAGTTGTACATTTGCACATATTCAGAGCTGTGTCTGAATATGTAGCAGCTTACTGCCATCGAGACTTGACCAGTAACACCAGCCTCAGTGCAACGACACCAGGGCCCTGGTGAGGGCTGAGTTTGCTATGAGCAGCAGGAGCAGCAGAGATTCCTTTTTGTAAAAGGCTGCCATCCACTTTTGTGTGATATCCAGTTTGGTCTAGATTCCCGTCAATAATGTTTCGAGGATCGTGTCCAAACTGTAATTTTCCTATCCCTAGATGAGAGGCTGTGTTTGCCCAGAGAGCTGGGAGATGCTGCTGCCTGGGGAGCTACAATACTGTCAGTTGGCTATGGTTCCAAACTCCCTGCCATGTCACACACTAATTAAAACCTGCTTCTAGAATGTCTTTTGCACTTATGCCTTGAATATCATTCTAGTTTAGGAAACTGTCAGAGACAGCCATGCTCAGCTCCTTCCTAAGTCTTGCATTTTCCACCTCCTGGGCGTCCTCTGCCTCAGAACACCTTATCTCCCTTTCTAGTTCTGGTCCTAGAATAACACGTGTATTTGTTTCCTGAGCAGAAGATATTTTTGTAAAGTTTTTCACCTTATTTTTACAAAACCAAAAATTTCCTCATAGTCAGGCACTACAGATTTATATTTTAATCTGGATTGGAGGTGGTCCACAGGGGTATTCAGACATAAAGTCTCAGTTCAGGCTAATAAAACACCAGGAGCTGTTTGTAAAACTAGCATCCAGATTTTTAAAGTCTCCTAGATGTTCCTGATTTTATTCTCTCAAGTTAACAATGCAAAGTAGCTTCTCTTCGACTCCAGGTTTATGACAAGTTTAGAGCTGCAGGAGTTATAAAAAATGCATCTTTAAAATAGATGGGCTTTTAGAATTTAGATTGGGTCAGCCTTTTAAAAACTGATCTCTAAAGAAAGATTGCAGAACTCCTCAATAATTGTTAGTGAGTCACCTGGTAAGTCATGGAGATCAATATTTCTTATCCATTTGAACCATTACATCCCTATAGCAAGTAAGTACACAGAGACAGACAGAACAGGCTTTTACTTTAGTACATTTCATACAGATTAATTAAAAAACAGACCCAGTACAGATAATGCCAAAAGAAAAAGTCCAAAGCATGAAAAAAAAAAAAAAAAAAAAAAAACCCAAACAAAACCAACCCCAACCACAAAAGAATTACATCATTTCCTTGTATCTTCCCTGAGGACAAGGGATTGGAGAGTATGAGTCAGTCTAAAGAAATGAAATAAAAACAGCCCAGCTTTTAGTGACTTTTCTGGCATTTACCTTATGGAGCAGAGCAGGCCATTGAGAACAAGCAGCAGAAATCTAACTGCTTGCTAAGTTTTAAGATAGAAGTGAAAGTGTGCATGCGGATGGCTTGGCTTGAGGATCTGCAACCAAGATATAATGACCAGGAAAAATGGATCTGAATATGGGGCAGCATGGCCTTGTGGACATCATATTTACTGTTGCCTGCAGCCAGCTACAAAGTAGGTGTGCTCTGCAGCTAGTGGCTGAAATATTTTCGAGGCTCCTTAGAAGAAGACACATGACATGTCCTCTTGAGTGCTCAGGTCTCTTCTTTATACCTCTGCTTTTCAATCTGCAATACAGAGGTGCTGGAAGGATGAAGCGGTGGATGACTTACACACTACTTTCTTGATATAGGGACTGTACAGTTTGTCCATGACTTGCATATCACTTTACCATGTACTCACCATGCTCTCTGTCCAAAATCAAAGTGTCAAATATTCTGGCAAATGACACTTAATAATTCAATATATTTTTCTGCTTAATAATTCAGTGAGTGAGAATTATCTGGACACTAATGAACTTCCTACTGTGTGAAAATGGTATTGTTCACCTCTGTTCAAATAATGCTCGAGATAATGAAGGGATGGCTGTTTGAGCCAGGGGTTCATTTGATAGCATCATTCACAATTCCTTTAATATCAAGAATATTCATCAGGTCAGTGTCTCTGATCAGGAAACTCTGATAGACATAATTCTATGTTATTTACCTTGGTGGAGAAAACAAAAAAGGCAATACGATGTATTTTTTTTTCCTTCACACTTTCTGATGCCAGTGAAGTTTTTCAGTGATCAAACCTGGTAAGTTCCAGGACTACCCTAAGAGCTTCCTGACAGACGTTACAGGACAGAAGGCTTAATTACCCACCTCAAGTTTCATTGTCCCCCAATTCCTCAGATTTCATTTCACAAGGAGAGAATTTGAGGTTTCCTTTTGTCCATATTTTTACAACATTTTCTTCTTTTCTGTTTTTCACCAGTAAGTTCTACAGTCTTATCTGTCTTGTTATATCACATTAATTCCCTGCTGCAAATAGCTAGTCTGGGAAGCACGAAGATGTTTAAAGGACTTCAACCAAGTTAAGAGTGTGTGTAGAACTGGTGGAAGATTTAAGATGAGGAGGTGGGAAAGACCTACCTGGCAGTATACATATTATTTAATACTTTAGAGGCCAAACCTCCTGAAATTCATTGGATTGTATCACAGTCCCAGTTCATTTAAAAGGAAGTCCCTCTGAAGAAATACTGATACCTGTTCTGACGTGTGCATGCACAGTCTGAAACAATAGCTGCAAGCAAGGCTCATCTGCATCATGAAGCTCAGTCCTGTTCAGAAGCTTCAGGGCTCCCTGACAACTTTATCAAATGACTCCATGTGCCAGGAGGAGAAATGTGAGGGCGCTTAATAGGGGCCCTCAAACCCTCCATACCCTTGGCTTTTGCAGTAATTAGCTCTTTGCCTCCCTCAGCCTGTGAAGGGCAAATAGGAATGAACCATGGGATGGTTGTGAGAAGCCAGGACCACGCAATCTTCATGTCACTCTGTGCCTTGGGCAGAGTCTTGCAATTATCTGACCCCGTCCTCAGTGTCTGTTTCCTCGAATTGCAAATAGTTCCATTACCATCATGCTGTTTTACCATCCTGCAAATGCAAATTTGCCCTATGACAGAATGAGTCCTACCTCTGATGGAGTCGATTTCGCCATCCCGTATCGTGTGTGTGCTTTATGCTGCAGGTCCTACGTAAGCCTAGGAAAAAAACTTCTGATGTGTACTACTGATTGTTTACATATGTTATCAGAGGGGAAAAAAAGCAGGAAAGGAAAGCTGGTAGTTCATACTGCCAAGAGACCTGGCACTGGCTAGAATCACATTTAGATAATTTCCAGTCAATAGGCTTTGTTTTCATTTAAAAAAAAAAAAAAAAACAAACAAAAAAAACCCCAAACCAAAACAAACCTACAACCAACCAACCCAAACCAAACCAAAAACCTTCCTAGAAAGTTGCTGCACTGTTCTTTTTTTCTCCATTACAGTCAGTTCACATGTATACTTGCAATGACTTCTGTCTTTTCAACCATAGCAACCTTTCAACCTTGGAAGATGCTTCCAGACAGAAAGTGGAGGGTACAGTAAGATACTGTGCTTTATACAAGTTCAAAATACACAATACTGCTTGGAGCTATGATCTGTGTGATAAAGGCCTTTAATGATAATGAAGTCAAGGATTTCTGATGTGAATAGAAACCGATACCAAAAGAAGGCAAGAGAAGGCCCTAGTCATGTTTCTCATCTCCAGGTCAAGCTCTGTGGTGGGGCTAAAAACAATGAGTCCTGGAGGACTAGGACTCCAGCTGCCTGCATCTAAGGGTCACCTGTTACACAGAGAATGTTTCCTTGGCCAGATAAGCCAGAAGAGCTATGAAAGCAAATATTAGAGGGAATAGATACCAAATCAAGTTAGAGTCCAACTCAAATTCTCTCAAATGTGTTTAAAGCTGTGTTGTATCTGCTGATCTGTGCCCATTCACGTGTACAGGCAATACCGGAAACTTTATTAGGGTGAATCAGAAGTTGCAAACTTACACCAAGTACTGCAATTACAGCTAGGCCAGACCGAAGCTTCAGGAGTCTTTGGCTATCAATACAAAACTGTTCTTACAAGGCTCAGCATTTGTAAAGAGCTCTAGCATAAATTCTGTGTGAAAAGATGCAGAGTTGTTTACATGAACATTTCTTTTGAAGTCTTAGTCATCAGGTGCACAAGGATGGCAGATGCAATGCTGCAGTGGAATTGGGGCAGTGAAAAATTCACTTCCAGTATCAGACTCCAGGTGTAAAACCAAACCACGAGGATTATTTTTGGTCATTGTAAGCATGTAGATAAGTGACAGAAGATACATGCTTTTGACATCTAAGTGAGATACACTGAGGAGACGTTAGGATCCTAG
Organism: Merops nubicus; assembly: GCF_000691845.1. Lineage (NCBI taxonomy): Eukaryota > Metazoa > Chordata > Aves > Coraciiformes > Meropidae > Merops > Merops nubicus. The sequence goes on from NW_008607837.1 coordinate 21,493, forward strand.
TTTTACTGTATCATCCCTAGATAAGGAAGACTGAAGAGCTCCTATTAGATGCTGAGTTTGCCTGCAGGTTAAAACATGCAACATTACTTTCCTCTGCCCTCCACAGCCACTAGTGATATGTTCAAGTCAGAAATTCTGGCTGTGAGGTCACATGCTCCAATACATGAATGCAAGACAATAAAAAGTAGTCAATGATACAGGAAAAACAAAGTCACGTTTGTAGGCTGAGATGTCAAAAAGATGAAAACCAAAGCTGAAAAAGAAACAACAAAAAAAATTATGCTACTCAGTCAGAACGTGGTGGAAAATACCAGCTTCTGCTGTATTTTTCTTCTGAGAGGGACAAAGATGTTTTCTTCTATAAACTGACAATGGTAGGACACTGCTGTGCAGAAATTTCATATCTGGAGGTATTCTAGATCAACAGAAGTGGAAGAGAAAGCAATCTTGAAATAAATGGACTTCAGTGCCCAAATCTTCATGCAATAGACCTAATACTGATCTGAGATACTTCAGATGGCAGCGAACATTGGTGCCAGACTCCCAAACATACCCTCATCTATGAACTTTTTATGTTTGGGACTAGGGGAAAGTTTGGATGAGCTAATTCTGGCAGAGGATATCCTGGTTCCCTTTTGTGGGCTCACTGGGAATATTTTTGAGTTTAGCTCTTCTGCAAGAACTGTCTGACTTCTCTCCATGAGAAAAGTGAAAGTGGACCAACGCTGTTAATCTTTTTACAGAAAAGCCATCGTCCACCTTGACTTCACACTCATGACTCCTGCAAATGTTAGACAGGCTCTGGCTCAGAGACATCTCATGGTAGTGGCAGCAAGAACTACTTTCCATTAGTGTCTTTAATTCACTGTTTCCCTTACAGATCTGAAAAGAGATGAATCAAAATAATTGCTTGCTTAAAAAGTAACACTGACCTGTTCATTAAATCTTGTTGGGGAACTGGGTGCAGGCACCTGAATGATCTGGAAAATATGAAGAGAACTTGGCTGGGGAACGAAATCAGAGCTGATACATGGTAATGGCAAAACCAGAAGTAAAAGCTATATAATGCAGGCAAATTCCTATTGAATGCTTGTTTGTCTTGCTTTAAAGAAATACAGAGAAGCACTCAAGATGTACAGATAACCAGCCAGTGTTCCTCACTGCAGAACTCAAGCGAAAAAGGAAACGCTTCAAGGGGTAGTTCCTGGCTATATGGAATATTGCTGGACTGAAAGCAGTCAGCTGGAGTTCATCCTGATAGTCCTGCAAACCATTTTATCACAAAAATGTACTGTAATCAGTAAGAAGCAGCCACAGTATTTTCCCACCACTTTGTGCTTTATAGGCACATGGGGAAGGGAGGAGAGAGACTAGTGTGAGGTTCAAGCTGCATGTGAATAATGAGCTTGGTCTTGTGGAATAGGGAAAAAAAATAGAACTACAATTGCATGTGAACTTCAGCTCTTCTTCTTGCCTACTAATTATTTGCTCTGTTTGTTAGGGCGATGTTTCTTGCATATTTGTTCATCTATTCATATATAAAGGAATAAAGCTGAGTCAATAGACTGACGGATGGTACGTTCTGCAATGTCCTTGCATGTGTCTCCACTGCTACGCTGCTAGCTGGGAAAGACTCCAGAAGCATCAGTCCTGATTCACAGGCTTGGTGAAGACAAAACTTATCCTTTGAGCACTGACATTGAAAAAAAATAAATAATTGTAGTACTAGTAAAGTCAAAGGCAAAACAACCGATGGAGGTTTCTGGTTCAGGTTAGTGCTTACACTGTTTTCCTTCTACAAGTTCACTTCCAGCTGACACATGATGTATGTAATACGACACAGTTACTAGAAACAGAATCACAGTCTTCTCCTCAGTGAGATGATTAAGATGAATAGGAATAGTTTTTATCCTATTTTGTAGGGTTAAAAGCCATAGGATTGGTGGCATGACACAGCAAATATCTAGTCTGGCATTTTAGAGACAGGTTTACTAACTCTGTGAAATTATGATAGTTTTTTGTTCAGTCTGAGGCATTTGTATTTTCATCTTCCACACTGCATCCATTTGTCCAGGATGGAAGCATTGGTCAGTTCATTAGGTTTTTTTTTAAAGAAAAAAGAAAGTTACAAAATTTTTCTACAAATCTGTCCAACCGGAAGTGCTCTCTTCTGGTCCTGGTGGGCTACAGTGCCATTGCTGTGAGGTTTCTGTCTTGGAGCCTGTGGTTCCAGAGCCCACAGCTCCAGAACAGCCCTCTGCACAAGCAGTCCTGGGGCCAGGGGCTGGCAGGGTTTCAGGAACCTACTCAAGCCAAGACCAAGGAAGCCTTGGAAGCTCTGGCTTTAACGTCATTTTGGCCTCCTCTCTATAGCAGTCAGGTTGCAACCCTAGCTCAAGCCAAAATTTGCCTTCCTGCCAGGCGCCCTGCCATGGAGGAGGCTGCAGAAGTTCGTTGGTCATTCAAACTGGTCTGGGCTGAGGGTCCCAGGGTTTCTAGGGTCCCAGTCCAGCTGGCTTTCTAGGCTCTCCAAGTCTGCCTGGAATCTCAAAGCCATGGCAGATGCTGACATGATTCTTGTTGAATTCACTACTTACCTCAACTAGCAGCCACTTTCTCAAAACTGCTACTATGGTCCCTAGAGAACACCTTTCATTTTGGAAATTATTTGTGTTGGTATTTACAGAATTAATTTTTTTCACTTTGCCTGCTCAATGGGAATTTTTTTTCCCTTCTAATATGCATATAAACAAATTCTAAATAGCAGAATTTCATCCCATCAGATATTATGGGATTGGGTCACCTCCAGCGTAAATGTTGGCATTTAAATCCCAAGAAAGAATTAATAGATTTAAATGGCAACACTACTTCAATATGTAGCCAGGTTACTCTAACAGAGGAAAAGGTGGAGTTCTGCTGACAAAGTCCATCTTTCTTATGTTTAAAATTTGAGCAAGTTCATCCCATGAAAGGATTGTAGCCAGGTTCTTTAGTTTTCTGTATTCTTCACACTGAACAAAGATGCTGACCAAGAACTAGAAATTCAGAAAAGTAAATTTTGCTCCCTTTTTAACTCTGTTAAAGTCTCTGCCCAGCGATTTTTAATGCTTTCCTATGTGAGTTGTGTTGTAAAAATATCCCCTTTAAGGCTGACAAGGCTAATTGCTCATGAAAAAGAAAGGTTAAGGTTGATGCATAAGGAAAAATCCATAGCTTCCTAATTCTTAAACTTCCTGTGCTCCTGCAGCTGAACAATACCGAATTGTGTTGAGAAAGAAAGCACATTCCCAGTGGTACCTGTTGGAGTTTGGGATTACACTGTCATTTAAGGATACACCGAAATGGAGTTTTAGAAGGCTCCTAAACTGTCATTTGCCTGAACACCTAGTTTTGCCTTAGTTTTAGTACTTGTTTTATCTGTCTTCTGTACGTAACAACATGTATTTTTAGATGATTCAGGGGTGCTATGGTTTCCAAACCAGGAAGCCCTTGTAGCCCATGTGCTGGGTCAGATGAGTAGGAAAAATAAAGCAAAGCATCACTGTTTTGTAACTACCATATGTCTCTGCAGGACTTCTGGAAAAAAAAAAAAAAGCAAAGCTTCCTGCTTTAGCAGGAAACTTCCTGTTATTTATATACTCCACTCTGTCACGTAATGCAAGGGGTCAAATCTTTACTTGAAGTGTAGCTTATCAAGTATTATACCTCCATGAAGCTGAACTCATTCCCATTGCTTCATTCACATGGGTACTAGGAGTGGCATGAACAGAAAAGCAAATTGAGGAGTTTTTTTGGTGACTGTTCTCTTCTAGAAATTCTCATTCTTTTTATATTAAAAGGAATTTGGGGGGGAGGGGGCAGGAAGAGTCTCATGTAATATACCTTCAACATGCTGTATGGGCTTTGAGCTCTCTATTTTGCCTTCAAGCAAGCCTTCAGGAATACAACCTTTAACCTTGCAGATATTTAAAGCTTCACGGCTATAAACGAGACACAGTAGAACACTATTTTCTTTGTGTGTTAGGGTAGAGGAGAACAGTGTGGCACGGCAGAATGGTCTTTGGTACTGTGAGACAATAGGGTTAAAAATTAGGAGACTATGTTAGTTTTACTCCCTCTTCAATATTTTAATTTTCTTGGCAAGTGTGTCTTATTACATATGATGCCTCCCATCCCTGCATCATCAACAGAATAAAGGCTATTAGAGAGCGTTTGGAGTAGAAGGACAGAAAGTGTAGTGTGGGTCCTCTTACTGGAAAGCAACTCCACTGGTACCAAATGTGTCTGAATTTGAAATGGTATAAGCATGGAAACTGGCAATGTAGTTCCACAGGCAAAGTGTTATTTTACTGGTGCAGATCCAAGGAATCCAGAACCCCAGAGAACAGCAAGCAGCAGGTGTCGGTGCTGTGGCTTTTCTTTAGGGAATGAAGGTACCAGCCCAAACCAAGATATTTTTACTGGTCTGTTGTACCACCATAAGAGATTTGCTTGTCAGCTTTGTACCTGTTCCTATTGTTTTAAGTGATAAACAAGAAGAGTATCAAAAGCCCTGCACAAGCGCGTGTTTCCTGCAAAACTCACCGTGTCCTCTCTTTCCTCTCCATTGGCATCCGTAGATGGAACAAATCTTTCCAACTTAAAAAGGTGCAGTAGGCTTTTCTGCAGAACGTTTTCATTGCCTCTCCCCAACTGTTTTGGCTTTTGAGGTAAGACTCGTTTAATTTTTCAGATGTGCTAGGATTTGGCCTGCATGTTTTGTTTTCTTTTTCCTGTGTTATTGCAGACTTGTGCCCTTCTTGCTTGCTTATTGATTGGCAGCCAGATAATGACACTCAAGAACTGATTTTTTGGGTAATCGGTTTTTTTAGGACTGTTTTCTTCCATAGTAGAAAAAACAAGGGAAGTGAAAATTAGTTTAAAAGTTTAGCGTTCACAAGCATTGGTTTTGCTCAGAATAACTTTCAATTTTCTCACTTTAAAAATACAAACAGATAGAACTGTTACAACAACAATGGTGTCATAACAAGTCCCAGATTTGTTCATTGTTGTCCAGCCTGCTTTTAATTGTCTGAGTGTTATAAAAGTAAATTTAAAAGTTTTGAATTAGCAGCTTTTAAAAATCTGTGCAAATCTGGAACTAATTATGCTTGTACTGAATGTTAGCTCTAGAAAGTAAGGCCATTCCAAAAAATATTTATTTGTGGCCATTGCAGCCTTAAGTTTTGGCCTGAGTTGACTTTGTACAGAACTGAGGAACATTATGTATGACATTAAGAGAAAAGCCAAGCCCAGAACTCAAGAGGATGCACAATGCTAGATGTGATCAGGGAAACCAGAGACACCCGGTTATGGAAAAGCAGTGAAGAAACTGCAACCATATTTCTGTAAAACAACACGTAAACAAAGTCACCAAACAGATGGGGCAGGTGCACTTTTGAGAATTGTGAGTGAAGGATTCAATTTGGATTGCAGAAGAGATGAAAAAAAAAAAAAGACATTAATTTGTACAGCCACCTGCCATTAACTAACCTAAAGTCAAGTGAAAGTTACTGTGTGGCTAGGCAGACAGAAAGGAAGATTACTAAAAGTATTAAAATGAAACAGCTGAGCTTTCCTACTTCAGCTACAGATATAAAGCATAAAATGAAAGAATAACCACAGAGAATTTGAACCTAGCAATCATTAGATCAATAAAAAAGAATTTGTTTAGGACAACTGGGAACTTAAGAATGCAAAAGCAAGCACAAAAGCAATGTTTTGGCCAGGAACGTCTGGACAGGGAAAATATTTTTTTTTTCCAATGTCAGCAGCAAACTTTGTCTAAATGTCAGCAGCAAGAAGAAAATGTGAAATCGTCAGCAAAAAGAAACATTTATCATTCCCTAACTTCCATGTCACCTATGGCAACTTCTTGGGAACAAGATTTCTGCAGGGAATATTATGAATATTTACTGGCAATAGTTTTCACATATTTTTAAATATCTCCCTGAAAACAAAATATATCATTGGATGTCCACTCCAGAATGGTTTTCTGTGTCTAAGAGGAGAAAAAATGTGAACAGTACATCTACTTTTTTGCTTGCAAGATCCAAAAGATTTTGAAAAAAGCAAAGGCTTAGGAGTTGACCCTAAAAATGCTGAACAAATGAACCCAATGGGGTCTTATAAATCACAGTGAAAGTCATCACTGTGAAGCAGTTAGGTAGGAGTCCTTTTAAAAATCCCTGAATCAAATAAGAAAAGGTAGACAAAACTCATAATAGGTTACTAGCATAGAAATGTGAACCTCCTCCCCTGCTAAGCATAGTCATGCTCCAGTATGTACCAGTCCACCACTTCTTCCTAAGTCCCACAGGTCCAACTTGTTTATAGCACCTTGCAACCATAAGGGCTGAAAAATGACAGCAGCATCTCCTCATCGCTTTCCAGCATGTGAAGCTATCAGATGAGGCCACCACAATGAAAGCCACTCAATCTGCAAGGCAGCACAGGTAGCCACAGTAGAAGACTGGATTGTGCCCTATCAACCAAGCTGGCTGTAAGAGCCCTCTCCTGCTGTGAAATGACCTTTCCGACCAGTTCAGAGCAAGAGCTTGCACTCCCGTCTGTCCCTTCCCCACTGAATACTTGGTGGTCATGTATCCAAGGCGCTGCTGGGAGTTTTTCATGGTGCTACACCCTACTCCTCATTTTGCGGGACCAGGCAGAGTTCTGTGCTGAGGTTAACAGAAAGTATGTAGGTTGTTGGACAGAGGGCTGGCTCTGGTGGGGGGGTGGAGCAAGAGGCCCTTATCTTTGTCCTAAACCCAGAACATGTTACTCCTAATAAGGAAAAGATCCACAGGTAAAGACTAGGGCTAAGCAGGTATTTCTCTGTCTACTAACATCCAAGTGGGATGCTCATTTAGAAGCTACACTTAGAAATTAGATAGTAACACAGCACCTACAAACAAGGGAGTTTCTTTGAGAAAATCTTTTGGGGTTTTGTTTGTAAATTGTGACACTAGCTTCATGAAATTATGTCCTACAATGGAGTCTATGCTATGAAACCCAAAAGTTAAAGCATGGCATGGCTTAAAGACTACAATAATGCACAATTTCTGGAAGAAGTAGACCTGTCCTCTAAGAATGTTCATCAGTAATTCTTATTTTTTTCTGCAGAGAAGAAGACCTGAAGGACTCTCTGAACACCTAAAAAGAGAATACCCTTTTCGTAGTTCTGTACCAAGTTCCCCCTCTGTAATATCCTAGATTTTTCATTTTACAGCCTAATTACCAAATATCAGACTATACTATATGCCACCAGCATACACTGCAGCTTCAGGAATTTAAAGGCTATGAAAATAAACCAAATTTTACCATTCAATATTTCTAGCAAGAGGTTTCATCATCACCTAACTGGCCTGCCAAAGCTAGACAGCTATATACAGTAATATTTAAAGAACACCTTGACAGTGCTATTTAGAACACAGATTATTACCCAAAACTTTCAAAAGTGCAGCTCCCACTTGAGGTTGCTGAAGATTAGTTGAAAACCTGGCTTTTTGCCATATAGCCTACTGTCTCCACGTTATCTAAAGCTCATGTAGCACCTCACAAAGTGAAACCCAGATTCTGGAATATAATCCTAGACTGGAATTGTGAAAATCTCTTGCTAAGAGCAATAAACATTTGCATTCCCTCATCTACGTTTGTGTAGTTCTGGGCATATTATTACCACAGAAAATTCAGGAATATTTGAAAGGTTCTGCTAAAGAAACATCTAAAGGAAAAGGTTAAAGGAATCTCGTGCCTATGCAATGATTCAATGGATTTACAATTATAAACCCCAAACTCACGGAATTTTTAACCCAACACAATTTTTATTTCGCTGGATTGGAAGAGCAGACATTTTATCAACATACAGAAGATCCTGCAAATTTCATTTAATCATACTGCATAATTATTTTTTCTTAGTTTCAAACTAAATTTCTGCAATCCAGAAAAATATGAAGTGCCATTTTTTGATACAAGATTTGTAGAGCACTTTTTTGTGTACATATATCACACACATGCACATGTGCATGCACGCACGTCATTTTAGCATTAGGTTCTATATAAAAACTGTGGAGGTTCTTTGGATAATTTCTGATGGCTCAGAATACCCACTGAGGCTGAGAGCAAGCCAGAGTTTCTGGAAACCTAAATCCCCTCATTTTAATAGTTTTGAAAATCCTTGGCGTTTAGCTTTGAACTTTAACCAAGAAAAGTTATATCTTCTAAACAATGGCATTTGTTGATTGGATGAAGGACTAGATCAATATTGATTCTGGCAACTTGTTTTGGCTGGGTTTGCCTGAAGAAATATGCTGGTTGTGGTGTTAAAAAGTTATGTCAGTTCCTCAACATGTGCCTCTTTTTCTTGGAGCATTGCCTGAAAACTAGTTTCCAAAGTTACTTCCAGAAGTTAACCTAGAGGCTGGCCTCCTCAGCAAAGGAAGCTGCACAAAAAATACTGGAATATAATCTATTATTGTGAGCTAACAACAGACTTCTGCTGAGCTATCAACATGTATGAAATAAAACTATTCATGAAGACAGATTAAAGACATAGGGAACAATGGATTTTTGTTTCACAGAAGCATTAAAGCATGGCACCCAATTTTTGTTTCTATTGAGTCTGATTTGTACTGTTCTTGCAATTTAAAAGGAACTGTAAAGTAATTAAGTAGAGTGATAGAAAGAAGATTTTAGGCACTATGGGATTTATCTAGTCAACACACAGCAGATTAAGAGACATATGATTTCCATGAATCGGTTCCTGATTCAAGAGCAGCTCTAAAAATGAACAAAAATATATCTTTTAGATAAAATATTTCATTTTCATTTCAAAGTTTCCACTGAGACAGAATCTACTGCAACCGGATAAATTGCTACCATTACCATCACAATTAAAATTTTCATTTTTTGGGGGGGGGGTTAGAATTTTTCTAATTTCAGCTTTCAACTGTTTGAGCCCCTGACACAACTGCTACAGCAAAGTAGGGGACTAAAAGTAGGACTATTCAAAGTAGTCACACTTTGAATGTGACTACCCATCTATCTACACATCTACCTATATGCCTCCCGATCTTCCATTTCCTGTCTATGCTGTTAGTTCACATATCTTTCTCCTCTCCTGGTGCTCAGCACTCTGATGTATTTCCAAAAAGCAATCATATCACATCCCAGCCTTTCTTTTGCTATGATAAACAAGACAAGCTCCTTCATGCCTGCTCTACACGAGCAATTTTCCCCGTTTTGTCCAGGTGCCTGCTCTACCCATGCACACGTTTGAATTCCCAAACATGAGTGAACAGTTTCCAGATAACAGCTTACCGATAGTCTTGGCAAACAGCATTAATATTTTCCCATTTTAAACAAGAACTTCCCTCACCTGATTCATCCTGAGGTTACTTGTCCCTTTTTACATTCAGGTCACTTTATTCCTCTGACTGCACCCTGTGGCTGACTTGCCATTCATTTTGTTTTGTTTTTTTTTAATTGTGCCCTGATGAGGAATCCCACTTTACAACAGAAATTTATGTTCTTTGACCCAAAGGATGGAATGTACCTCCTCTGTCATTAGGCACTTTCAGAAGGTGATTTAGTCTGGCCTGAGAGAGGAATCCAAGACAGGTGGGATAAATGAGCAGCAAAAAGCTCCCATTTCTATATGTTATATAAAGATGTCTTGAAAACTGCTGTAGTAGAAAGTGTTTAATCAACAGACTATGTGACTGCAGTATTGCATTCCCCCTCCCCTAGAAAGGATCAAACCCACTTACTGGACACTTCTAGATATTCCGCGTAATTTCTAATTTTCCTCTAATAATGGCTAAATTATTAGCTAAATTGTGTTCCTCTCTGGTCATTACTTTTGGCCCATGATACAGATATATAAAAAAAAAAAATATAATTACTGTATCTGTGATGTCTGGAAATCATCCCTTACCTTCTCCTACCCAGAGCCAAAGATATTTTCTTAATTTTTAATATCCAAATTAATTATTTCTTAAGGCAATACAAAGGGGACAAAACAGCCCCTGCTACTGAGGATGTTGAAATGCTGGGGTTTGAACCCCAAGCCCCGAATTAAGGTTGACGTATGGGTGATTCCCACAGCCCTTCATAAAGAGGTGGTGAGTTTGCCTTATAGCTTCCCCCCAGGGTGCGGCCGGCCCCGCCGGGCGAGTCATCCAGGGAAATAGCCCC